>NC_042968.1:41148638-41153638 GCF_901001165.1 Salmo trutta | reverse complement strand
GCTAGATGGGATGGGGACTAACACCAGGGAGATGGGATGGGGACTAACACTAGGGAGATGCTAGATGGGATGGGGACTAACACCAGGGAGATGCTAGATGGGATGGGGACTAACACCAGAGAGATGCTAGATGGGATGGGGACTAACCCCAGAGAGATGCTAGATGGGATGGGGACTAACACCAGGGAGATGCTAGATGGGATGGGGACTAACAGCAGAGAGATGCTAGATGGGATGGGGACTAACACCAGAGAGATGCTAGATGGGATGGGGACTAACACCAGAGAGATGGGATGGGGACTAACACCAGAGAGATGCTAGATGGGATGGGGACTAACACCAGGGAGATGCTAGATGGGATGGGGACTAACACCAGGGAGATGCTAGATGGGATGGGGACTAACACCAGAGAGATGCTAGATGGGATGGGGACTAACACCAGAGAGATGCAAGATGGGATGGGGACTAACACCAGGGAGATGCTAGATGGGATGGGGACTAACACCAGAGAGATGCTAGATGGGATGGGGACTAACACCAGGGAGATGCTAGATGGGATGGGGACTAACACCAGGGAGATGCTAGATGGGATGGGGACTAACACCAGGGAGATGCTAGATGGGATGGGGACTAACACCAGAGAGATGGGATGGGGACTAACACCAGAGAGATGCTAGATGGGATGGGGACTAACGCCAGGGAGATGCTAGATGGGATGGGGACTAACACCAGGGAGATGGGATGGGGACTAACACCAGAGAGATGCTAGATGGGATGGGGACTGACACCAGAGAGATGCTAGATGGGATGGGGACTAACACCAGGGAGATGCTAGATGGGATGGGGACTAACACCAGGGAGATGCTAGATGGGATGGGGACTAACGCCAGAGAGATGCTAGATGGAATGGGGACTAACACCAGAGAGATGCAGATGGGATGGGGACTAACACCAGGGAGATGGGATGGGGACTAACACCAGAGAGATGGGATGGGGACTAACGCCAGGGAGATGCTAAATGGGATGGGGACTAACACCAGAGAGATGCTAGATGGGATGGGGACTAACACCAGAGAGATGCTAGATGGGATGGGGACTAACACCAGGGAGATGCTAGATGGGATGGGGACTAACACCAGAGAGATGCTAGATGGGATGGGGACTAACGCCAGGGAGATGCTAGATGGGATGGGGACTAACACCAGAGAGATGCTAGATGGGATGGGGACTAACACCAGAGAGATGCTAGATGGGATGGGGACTAACACCAGGGAGATGCTAGATGGGATGGGGACTAACACCAGGGAGATGCTAGATGGGATGGGGACTAACGCCAGGGAAATGCTAGATGGGATGGGGACTAACACCAGGGAGATGGGATGGGGACTAACACCAGGGAGATGCTAGATGGGATGGGGACTAACGCCAGGGAGATGCTAGATGGGATGGGGACTAACACCAGGGAGATGGGATGGGGACTAACACCAGGGAGATGCTAGATGGGATGGGGACTAACACCAGGGAGATGCTAGATGGGATGGGGACTAGAGGAGTGGAAACCCCACACAGGTCAAACCTCATCCTGTCATTCTCACGCTAATCTTCTGACGACGGCCCTAGCGACGGCCCTAGCGACGGCCCTAGCGACGGCCACAGCAGCGTACTAGCGACGGCCCTAGCGACGGCCCTAGCGACGGCCCTAGCGACGGCCCTAGCGACGGCCACAGCGACGGCCACAGCGACGGCCACAGCAGCGTACTAAATCAAAGTGGAAAAAGAGAAATGGGAGATGGGAGCTTTAAAATATCTAGAAAATAAACATGAAATAAGGTCCCTTTAAAACACCCACGTGTGTTTTTGGCAGTTAAGATGTTTAAACGTGCAGTTTGATTCCTCTGATGTTTTATCTTTATGTATGTAGCTGTGTATTGTCGTGGCGTGTGAATACTGGTCCCTGATCTTTATTCATGTATAACTAACTGTCTGGCAGCATTTTCCTGAAAGCAGAGCGGTTCACACTCTATCCTCTAGAGTAGCATGGAAACCACAGACCTGTATATAGTCCATGTAGATATGTCTGGTAGTATTAGACTGGGATAGATGGATATCCCTACAGAACAACACAGACCTGCATATAGTCCATGTAGATATGTCTGGTAGTATTAGACTGGGATAGATGGATATCCCTACAGAACAACACAGACCTGTATATAGTCCATGTAGATATGTCTGGTAGTATTTAGACCCTGGGATAGATGGATATCCCTACAGAACAACACAGACCTGTATATAGTCCATGTAGATATGTCTGGTAGTATTTAGACCCTGGGATAGATGGATATCCCTACAGAACAACACAGACCTGTATATAGTCCATGTAGATATGTCTGGTAGTATTTAGACTGGGATAGATGGATATCCCTACAGAACAACACAGACCTGCATATAGTCCATGTAGATATGTCTGGTAGTATTAGACTGGGATAGATGGATATCCCTACAGAACAACACAGACCTGTATATAGTCCATGTAGATATGTCTGGTAGTATTAGACTGGGATAGATGGATATCCCTACAGAACAACACAGACCTGTATATAGTCCATGTAGATATGTCTGGTAGTATTAGACTGGGATAGATGGATATCCCTACAGAACAACACAGACCTGTATATAGTCCATGTAGATATGTCTGGTAGTATTTAGACCCTGGGATAGATGGATATCCCTACAGAACAACACAGGAAGTGCAGCTGTCGCATGTGATCTTGATCGGTAGTAACAGTGTAATTATTTATTCATACACTCATTATGCCTATCACCATTTGTGAACCAAGACAAACATTTTTACATGTTACAAACTTTATTTTATGCTAATAGCAGCAACGATGATATAATAGTGTGTAATTACATCCCATTTATTGTAGAGTGACCACATGGTGGACCTCAATCTGTCTCTTCTGATTGGCTCGCCATGTGTGGAACGAGACTAACATATTTACATATTATTAGCATGTTATTAGCATGTTATTAGCACCATATTAGCATGTTATTAGCACCCTATTAGCATGTTATTAGCACCCTATTAGCATGTTATTAGCACCGTATTAGCATGTTATTAGCGCCTTATTAGTATGTTATTAGCGCCTTATTAGCATGTTATTAGCGCCTTATTAGCATGTTATTAGCACTGTATTAGCATGTTATTAGCGCCTTATTAGCATGTTATTAGCACTGTATTAGCATGTTATTAGCGCCTTATTAGTATGTTATTAGCACCTTATTAGCATGTTATTAGCACCCTATTAGCATGTTATTAGCACCTTATTAGCATGTTATTAGCACCTTATTAACATGTTATTAGCAGCAAATATTATGTATTGCTCTTACCTATGTATTAAATCATGATCTAAATTCAAACTAACTCAAACCCTCTATATCTTCTGATCCCAGGTCAGTCCAGTAACCAGGAGTACTGGGAGCGTCAGTACAAGACCCTGATCCACAACCTGTCCGCAGGCCTGCTGGAGGAGTACGGTGAGGACTACACCCGTGAGACCAAGGACCTCTTCCAGCGCTTCGCCCAGTTGGCTAACGAGGACCTGTCGCCAGTCGTCAACACCGTCAGCGAGGCGCTGCTCTCCCCCCGGCCCCTGGTCCGATATTACGCTGGGCCCGGCGTTGGCCTCATGTACTTCATTTATAGTTATTTCCCTCTGAGTCTCTCAGACAAGTTCCTCCAGAGACTGTTTGTCCAGAAGAAGATCATCCCCCGAGCGCTGAGGAAAGAGAACGGTCTCAACGGCAGCCTCAGCCTCAACAATAACAACAACAATAACAACAACGCGGAGAAGATAAAGAAGTAAAACAATGAGATGTGTGTTTGTTTTGAGGTAAAAAACAAACAAAAAAAGTGGAAGCTGTAGGACCCCTCACGTCAGGTTAAAACACGCTCATAGTGTCGCTGTCTATTTCTGTTTGAATATTGTGGTTTTACATTGGTGTTCATATTGACGGGCTCATTGAAGATGTATTTGAGTGGCTTCCCCTCCTGGTGAACGGCAGACACCAGCATAGCTGGCACCAACACGGCAGACACCAACATAGCTGGCACCAACACGGCAGACACCAACATAGCTGGCACACAGAGACATATATTTAGAGAGTTCGGCCCAACTTTTAGAACCGACGCCATGTTAGCACCTTAATATATGGCTGGCACAAACATGGCTGGCACCAACATGGCTGGCACCAACATGGCTGGCACAAACATGGCTGGCACAAACATGGCTGGCACAAACATGGCTGGCACAAACATGGCTGGCACCAACATGGCTGGCACCAACATGGCTGGCATCAACACAGCTGGCACCAACATGGCTGGCACCAACATGGCTGGCACGAACATGGCTGGCACCAACATGGCTGGCACAAACACGGCTGGCACCAACACGGCTGGCATCAACACGGCTGGCATCAACACGGCTGGCACCAACACGGCTGGCACCAACACGGCTGGCACAAACACGGCTGGCACCAACAGGGCTGGCACAAACACGGCTGGCACCAACACGGCTGGCATCAACACGGCTGGCATCAACATGGCTGGCACCAACACGGCTGGCACCAACATGGCTGGCATCAACATGGCTGGCACCAACATGGCTGGCACCAACATGGCTGGCACCAACATGGCTGGCACCAACATGGCTGGCACAAACACGGCTGGCACCAACACGGCTGGCATCAACACGGCTGGCATCAACACGGCTGCACCAACAAGGCTTGGCACCAACACGGCTGGCACAAACACGGCTGGCACCAACAGGGCTGGCACAAACGGCTGGACACCAAACGGCTGGCACAACACCGGCTGGCATCCAAACCCGGCTGGCACCAACACGGCTGGCACCAACAGGGCTGGCACAAAACACGGCTGGCACCAACACGGCTGGCATCAACACGGCTGGCATCAACCGGCTGGCACCAACACGGCTGGC
>NC_042968.1:41121465-41148138 GCF_901001165.1 Salmo trutta | reverse complement strand
ACCACCCCTAACACACCACAACCCATATACACACCACCACTTCATACACACCACCAATTATACTACACCCACCTCATACACACCACCACCCCATACACACCACCACCTCATACACACCTCCACCCCTACACACCACCTCATACACACCACCACCCCCACACCACCCCCATACACACCACCACCCCATACACACCACCACTTCATACACCCACCAATTATACACACCACCTCATACACACCACCACCCCATACACACCACCACTTCATACACACCTCCACCCCATACACACCACCTCATAAACACCACCACCCCATACACACCACCACCACATACACACCACCACCCCATACACACCACCACCCCAAACACACCACCACCTCATACACACCACCCCCTCATACACATCATCCCATACACACCACCACCCCATACACACCACCACTTCATACACACCACCAATTATACACACCACCTCATATACACCACCACCCCATACACACCACCTCATACACACCACCACCCCATACACACCACCACCTCATACACACCACCACCCCATACACACCACCACCCCATACACACCACCACTTCATACACACCACCACCCCATACACACCACCCCCATACACACCACCACCCCATACACACCCCATACACACCACCACCTCATACACATCACCACCCCATACACCACCACCCCATACACACCACCACTTCACACACCCCCCCCCATACACACCAACACCCCATACACACCACCACCCCATACACACCACCACCTAGTACACACCACCACCTAGTACCACCACCACCTCATACCACCACCACCCCATACACCACCACCCCATACACACCACCACCTCATACACACCACCTCATACACACCACCACCTCATACACACCACCTCATACACACCAACAGCCCATACACACACCACCTCATACACACCTCCACCCCATACACACCACCACCTCATACACATCACCACCCCATACACACCACCACCCCATACACACCACCACTTCATACACACCACCACCCCATACACACCAACACCCCATACACACCACCACCCCATACACACCACCACCTAGTACACACCACCACCTAGTACACACCACCACCTCATACCACCACCACCCCATACACACCACCACCCCATACACACCACCACCTCATACACACCACCTCATACACACCAACCACCATCACACCACCTAATACACACCACCACCCCATACACATCACCACCCCATACACACCACCTCATACACACCACCACCCCATACACACCACCACCCCATACACACCACCTCCCCATACACACCACCACCCCATATAACACCACCACCTCATACACACCACCACCTTATACCCACCACCACCTCATATACACACCTTCATACACACCACCCCCCCATACACACCACCACCCCATGCACACCACCACCTCATACACACCACCACCCCATACACACCAGCACCTCATACACACCCCATACACACCACCACCCCATACACACCACCTCATACACACCACCCCCCATACACACCACCACCCCATACCACCACCACCCCATACACACCACCACCCCTACACACCACCACCTCATACACACCACCACCTCATACACACCCCATACACACCACTACCCCATACACACCACCACCCCATACACACCACCACCTCATACACACACCACCTCATACACACCACCACCCCATACACACC
Source organism: Salmo trutta (assembly GCF_901001165.1). NCBI lineage: Eukaryota > Metazoa > Chordata > Actinopteri > Salmoniformes > Salmonidae > Salmo > Salmo trutta. The sequence continues at coordinate 41,146,404 of NC_042968.1, read as the reverse complement.
ACCACACCCATACACACCACCAACCCATACACACCACCACCTCATAAACACCACCACCCATACACACCACCCCATACACACCACCACCCCATACACACCACCAGCCCGTACACACCACCACCCCGTACACATCACCATCCAATACACACCACCACCTCATACACACCACCCCCTCATACACTCCACCCCATACACATCACCACCCCATACACACCACCAATTATACACACCACCTCCACACCCACCACCCCATACACACCACCACCTCATACACACCTCCACCCCATACACACCTCCACCCCATACACACCACCACCTCATACACACCACCACCCCATACACACCACCAACCCATACACACCACCACCCCATACACACCACCACCTCATACACACCACCACCCCATACACACCCCACCTCATACACAAACCACCCCATACAACCACCACCTCATCACACCCCGCCATACAACACCACCTCATACCACCACCACCCTACACCCACCAACCCATACACACCACCACCTCATACACACCACCTCATACACACCACCACCCCATACACACCACCACCTCATACACACCCCCACCTAATACACACCACCACCCCATACACACCCCCACCCCATACACACCACCTCATACACCACCCACCTCATACACATCACCACCTCATACACACCACCACCTAATACACGCCACCACCCCTACACACCACCTCATACACACCACCCCTCATACACACCACCACCTCATACACACCACCACCTCATACACACCACCACCCCATACACACCACCACCTCATACACACCACCACCTCATACACACCACCTCATACACACCACACCCCACACACACCACCACCCCATACACACCACCACCTCACACACCACCTCATACACACCACCACCCCATACCACCACCACCTCATACACACCACCACCTCATACACACCCCCACCTAATACACACCACCACCTAATACACACCACCACCCCATACACACCCCCACCCCATACACACCACCTCATACACACCACCACCTCATACACATCACCACCTCATACACACCACCACCTCATACACACCACCACCCCATACACACTACCTCATACACACCACCACCTCATACACACCACCACCTCATACACACCACCACCTCATACACACCACCACCTCATACACACCACCACCTAATACACACCACCACCCCAACACACCACCACCCCATACACACCACCACCCCATACACACCACCACCTAATACACACCACCACCCATACACACCACCACCCCATACACACCACCCCCCATACACACCACCACCCATGCACACCAGCACCTCATACACACCCATACACACCACTACCCATACACACCACCACCCCATACCACCACCACCTCATACACACCACCACCCCATACACACCACACCTCATACACACCACCACCCCATACACACCACCCCCCATACACACCACCACCCCATACACACCACCACCCCATACACACCACCACCCCATACCACCACCACCCATACACACCACCACCTCATACACACCCCATACACACCACTACCCCATACACACCACCCATACACACCACACCCCATACACACCACCTCATACACACCACCACCTCATACACACCACCACCCCATACACACCCCATGCACACCACCACCCCATACACACCCCACCCCATACACACCACCACCCCATACACACCACCACCTCATACACACACCACCTCATACACACCACCACCCCATACACACCCCATGCACACCACCACCCCATACACACCACCACCCCATACACACCACCACCTCATACACACCACCACCCATACACACCACCACCCATACACACCACCCATACACCACCACCCCATACACACCACCACCCCATACACACCACCACCCCATACACACCACCATCCCATACACACCACCACCTCACACCACCCCCTCATACACACCACCACCCCATACACACCACCACCTCATACATACCACCACCTAATACACACCACCACCCCATACACACCACCACCCCATACACACCACCACCCCATACACACCACCACCTCATACACACCACCACCCCATACACACCACCTCATACCACCACCACCCCTACACACCACCACCTCATACACACCCCCACCCCATACACACCACCTCACACACACCACCACCCCATACACACCACCACCCCATACACACCACCACCTCATACACACCACACCCATACACCCACCACCCCATACACACCCCCACCCCATACACACCACCACCCCATACACACCACCTCATACACACCACCCCCCACCACCACCACTCATACACACCTCACCCACACACCCACCTCATACACACCACCACCCCATACACACCACCACCCCATACACACACCACCCCATACACACCCACTTCATACACACCACCACCCTACACACCCCACCCCATACACACCACATACACACCACCACCTCACACATCACCACCCATACACACCACACCCCATACACACCACCACTTCATACACACCACCACCCCATACACACCACCACCCCATACACACCACCACCCCATACACACCACCTCATACACACCACCACCCCATACACACCACCACCCATACCACCACCACCCCATACACACCACCACCTAGTACACACCACCACCCCATATAACACCACACCCATACACACCACCACCCCATACACACCACCTCATACACACCACCACCCCATACACACCACCACCCCATACACACCACACCCCATACACACCACCACCCCATGCACACCACCACCTCATACACACCACCACCCCACACACCCCACCCCCCCATACACACCACCACCCCATACACACCACCCATACACACCACCACCCCATACACACCACCACCCCATACACACCACCACCTCATCACACCACCACCTCATACACACCCCATACACACCTACCCCATACACACCACCACCCCATACACACCACCACCCCATACACCCACCCCATACACACCACCACCCTATACACCACCACCACCCATACACACCACCCCCTCATACACACCACCACCCCATACACACCACCACCCCATACACACCACCACCTCATACACACCACCACCCATACACACCACCACCCCATACACACCACCATCCCATACACACCACCACCTCATACACACCACCCCCTCATACACACCACCCCATACACACCACCACCCCATACACACCACCACCTCATACACACCACCACCTCATACACACCACCACCCATACACACCACCACCCATACACACCACCCACCTCATACACACCACCACACTACACACCACCACACCCCATACACACCACCACCCCATACACACCACCACCTCATACACACCACCACCTCATACACACCACCACCCCATACACACCACCACCCCATACACACAGGACTTGATCAATAGTGCTGGACTGTATACAGCCATGCCATACAGGTCTGTGGGTCAGGAATTGTTTTTTGAGCCTCATTTTCCTTCCCCACAGCTAAAAAAAGCTATCTTTTTACTTTCCAATGAGCTGATTCGTAGCACTGACATCACAAGCGTAGTGACCTGTGTCATCTCTCAAGGTGGGTCTTTGTGTCCTTGTAATGCCTGTGCTTTTTTAGGGCCTTCCTCTGACACCGCCTGGTATGGAGATCCTGGATGGCATGAAACTTGGCCCCAGTGATGTACTGGGCCGTTCGCATAACCCTCTGTAGTGCCTTGAGGTCGGAGGTCCGAGCAGTTGCCATACTAGGCGGTTGATGCAACCAGTCAGGATGCTGCTCGATGGTGCAAGCTGTAGAACCTTTTTGAGGATCTGAGGACCCATGACAATTTTTTCAGTCTCCTGAGTGGAAATAGGTTTTTGTCGTGCCCTCTTCTAATTTTCTTGGTGTGCTTGGACCATGATAGTTTGTTGGTGATGTGGGACACCAAGGAACTTGAAGCTCTCAACCTGTTCCACTACAGCCCGGTCGATGAGAATGGGGGCGTGCTCGGTCCCCCTTTTCCTGTAGTCCACATCATCTCCTTTGTCTTGATCACGTTGAGGGAGAGGTTGTTGCCCTGGCACCACCCGGCCAGGTCTCTGACCTCCTATGCTGTGGCTGTCCTCGTCGTTGTCGGTGATCAGGCCTACCACTGTTGTGTCATCGTCAAACTTAATGATGGCGTGGAGTCGTCCTGGCCGTGCAGTCATGAGTGAACAGGGAGTACAGGAGGGGACTAAGCATGCACCCCTGAGGGGCCCCCGTGTTGAGGATAAACCCTTACCCGCTGGGAGCGGCCCGTCAGGAAGTCCAGGATCCAGTTCCAGAGGGAGGTGTTTAGTCCCAGAGTCCTTAGCTTATTGATTACCTTTGAGGGAACTATGGTGCTGAACGCTGAGCCGTAGTCAATGAATAGCATTCTCACATAGGTGTTCTTTTTGTCCAGGTGGGAAAGGGAAAATGTGTAGTGCAATAAAGATTGCATCATCTGTGAATCTGTTGGTGCGGTATGGAAATTGGAGTGGGTCTAGGGTGAGTGTTACGGGTGAGTGCTACGGGTCGGTAGTCAGAGTGCTACGGGTCGGTAGTCAGAGTGCTACGGGTCGGTAGTCAGAGTGCTACGGGTGGGTAGTCAGAGTGCTACGGGTCGGTAGTCAGAGTGCTACGGGTGGGTAGTCAGAGTGCTACGGGTCGGTAGTCAGAGTGCTACGGGTGGGTAGTCAGAGTGCTACGGGTCGGTAGTCAGAGTGCTACGGGTGGGTAGTTTAAAACATTTTAAAACCCAATTCTTAAAAACAAACAAAATGTTAAAGGGACAAAAATGTCTGACAAACTTTGACGGATGTTATTTTATAAGATGGTTGCCAAATTGTGTCAGCAACGTGAATAAGATTTAAAACTACCAACACGCTATTGTTTTGATGTAAAAAATTCCAATAAATCAACGTTAGTGGGTAGTCAGAGTGCTACGGGTCGGTAGTCAGAGTGCTACGGGTGGGTAGTCAGAGTGCTACGGGTCGGTAGTCAGAGTGCTACGGGTGGGTAGTCAGAGTGCTACGGGTCGGTAGTCAGAGTGCTACGGGTCGTAGTCAGTGCTACGGGTCGGTAGTCAGTGCTACGGGTCGGTAGTCAGAGTGCTACGGGTCGGTATCAGAGTGCTATGGGTCGGTAGTCAGAGTGCTACGGGTCGGTAGTCAGTGCTACGGTCGGTAGTCAGAGTGCTACGGGTCGGTAGTCAGAGGCTATGGGTCGGTAGTCAGAGTGCTACTGGGTCGGTAGTCAGAGTGCTACGGGTCGGTAGTCAGAGTGCTACGGGTCGGTAGTCAGAGTGCTACGGGTCGGTAGTCAGAGTGCTAGGGTCGGTAGTCAGAGTGCTACGGGTCGGTAGTCAGAGTGCTACGGGTCGGTAGTAGTCACGGGTCGTTAGTCAGGTACGGTCGGTTAGAGTGCTATGTGTCGGTATAGTCAGAGTGCCTACAGGGTCGGTAGTCCATTTAGGCAGGTTGAGCGCCTTGCAAAACGTACTCATCCCCTTTGGCTTCTTTTCCTATTTAGTTGACCATTACAACCTGTTAAATTTGAATGGATTATTTATATGGATTTTGGCGTAATGGACTACAGAATAGTCCAAATTGGTGAAGTGAAATGAAAGAAATTTACTTGTTTCAATAATTCCCCCTCCCAAAAAAACAGAAAAGTGGTGCGTACATACGTATCACCCCCTTTGCTATGAAGCCCCTAAATAAGATCTGGTGCAATCAATTACCTTCAGAAGTCACATAATTAGTTAAATATAGTCCCACCTGTGTGCAATCTAGGTGTCATTGATCTGTCACATGATCTAAGTATATATAAACATGTTCTGAAAGGCCCCAGAGTCTGCAACAATCCAATTGAAATCTGTGGGTGACTTAAAGAGTTGCTGTATACCAGTGGAAGCCATCCACTTGAAGCAGCTTTAGCAGTTTTTGTCTTGAAGAATGGGGAAAAATCCCAGTGGTAGATGTGCCAAGCTTAAACATTGAGGGGAAAAAAGTATTTGATCCCCTGCTGATTTTGTACGTTTGCCCACTGACAAAAAAATTATCAGTCTATAATTTTAATGGTAGGTTTATTTGAACAGTGAGAGACAGAATAACAACAAAAAAATCCAGAAAAAACGCATTTTAATGAGGGAAACAAGTATTTGACCACCTCTCAATCAGCAGGGGATCAAATACTTTTTCCCTCACTATAGAGACATACCCCAAGAGACTTGTAGCTGTAATTGCTGCAAAAGGTGGCTCTACAAAGTATTGACTTTGGGGGGGGTGAATAGTTATGCATGCTCAGTTTTCAGTTTTTTGTCTTATTTCTTGTTTGTTTCACAATAAAAAATATTTTGGCATCTTCAAAGTGGTAGGCATGTTGTGTAAATCAAATGATACGAACCCCCCAAAATGTATTTTAATTCCAGGATGTAAGGCAACAAAATAGAAGCTCTCGGCTGTGCTTCCCTTTGTAGTCCTGTAATGGTTTGCAACCCCTGCCACATCCAATGAGCGTCGGAGCCGGTGAAGTACGATTCGATCTTAGTCCATGTACTGATGCTTTGCCTTTTTGATGGTTCGTCGGAGGGCATAGTAGGATTTCTTATAAGCTTCCGGGTTAGAGTCCCGCTCCTTGAAAGCGGCAGCTCTAACCTTTAGCTTTGTGCGGATCTTGCCTGTAATCCATGCCTTCTGGTTGGGGTATGTACGAACAGTCACTGTGAGGACGACGTCATCGATGTACTCATTGATGAAGCCAATGACTGATGTAGTGTACTCCTCAATGCCATCGGAGGAAATCCCGTAACATATTCCAGTCTGTGCTAGCAAAACAGTCCCTGTAGTTTAGCATCTGCTTCATCTGAACACTTTTTTTATTGGTCTGGTTACTTCCTGCTTTAATTTTTGCTTGTAAGCAGGAATCAGGAGGATGAAATTAGGGTCAGATTTGCCAATGGAGGGTGAGGGAGAGCTTTGTATGTATCTCTCTGTGTGGCGTATAGGTGGTCCAGAGTTCTTTCCTCTGGTTGCACATTTAACATGCTGATAGAAATTGGTAAAACAGATTTAAGTTCCCTGAAACACCTCTGAATGAGCGTTTTTCTGTTTGCTTATGGCGAAATACAGCTCCTTCAATGCTGTCTTAGTGCCAGCCTCAGTCTGTGGTGGTATGTAAAACAGCTACGAAAAATACAGATGAAAACTCCTTCTAGGGTAGATAGTGTGGTCTACAGCTTATCATGAGATACTCTACCTCAGGCGAGCAAAAGCTCGGAACTTCCTTAGATATCGTGCACCAGCTGTTATTTACAGAAATACATAGTCCACCGTCCCTTGTCTTACCAGACGCCGCTGTTCTATCCTGCCGATACAGGGTATAACCAGCCAGCTGTATTTTGACAATGTCGTCGTTCAGCCACGACTCCGTGAAGCATAAGATACTACAGTTTTGAATGTCCCGTTGGTAGTTTAATCTTCCGCGTAGGTCATCGATTTTATTCTGCAAAGATTAGCACGTTCGTAAGCAGAATGGAAAGGAAGTGGAGGGTTTATTCGATCGTCTATGAATTTTCAGCAGGCAGCCACAACCTCCGTCCTCTTTTCCCTGCCTTGTCTTCACGCAAATGACGTGGCTTGGGCCTGTTCCCGGGAGAGCAGTATAACATTCGCATCGGGCTCGTCAGACTATTAAAAGAAGAAAAAGGATTCTGCCAGTCTGTGGTGAGTAATCTCAGTCCTGATGTCCAGAAGGTATTTTCGGTCATAAGAGACGGTAGCGACAACATTATGTACAAATAAGTAAAAAAAATAAATAATTTAAGTTACAAAAAACCCAAATAAACAAACAAAAAAAAAACACAATCGTTTGGGGGACACGTAAAACGTCTCTCAAGGGGAGCCTTTATGCCAGGTAATGTCTGTCTGTCACACCGTCTGAGAGACAGAGAAAATACATAACTTCTATCAGGGATTCTGAAGGAGTCCAGATCCTGTTTGACCTACAGTAGTACACATTTATTACCAGAGTATAACACACACGCCACACACCCACACATACAACACACACACACACATACACACACACACCACACAACCACACCATAACACACACAACCACACCATAACACACACAACCACATAACCACACACCATACACACACACACCATACACACCACACACCACACACCACACACCATACACCACACACCACACACCCACACACACACACAACACACCATACACACACACACCCCACACACACACACACACACACACCAACATAGCAATAGTAACAGGTGTACGGTAGTTATGTACTAGATACAGTAATCTACATAGCAATAAGTGTAATGTAGTTATGTACTAGATACAGTAATCTACATAGTAACAGGTGTAATGTAGTTATGTACTAGATACAGTAATCTCTCAGTGTTATGTTGATGTTTTCTAAGAAAGAGCAGCCAAGAGTTCAACCAGGGGTGGACTCGGACCAGAAATCGGTCCATGCATTTCAGTTCATTTTCCCCTCGAGGCCGCTACACTATCCCATTCATTTCCTCTTGGCTCCTATAATTAGTCAAATAATAATGATAATTTGCTCTAAATCCCCAATTTAGACCGACCCACTGAGTTAAAGATGGACCAACCCATCTGGCATTTGCCAGAATTGCCCTAGGGCCAGTTCTACAATGGGTTCAACAGTCCAACTGATGATTGTAACAAAAATCTGACTTATGAAACCTGACTGAAATATAAAGACAATAAAAGGTGATGAAACATTTCAATCATTTATTATTTCCAAGAAACGTATATGACAGTCCGCGCAGGGATAAGCCAATGATTTATCATGATAACGATCTAGTGTGTTTACTGGCAGGAGTCTGTTGGAGCGGAAACATATACACCCAACGTCTGATCTCTCTATACAGTCTCTACTGATCGCTCTACTCTGTCTCTCTATACTGTCTCTACTGATCTCTCTATACTGTCTCTACTGATCTCTCTACTCTGTCTCTATATACTGTCTCTGTCTGATCTCTCTATACTGTCTCTCTATACTGTCTCTACTGATCTCTCTACTCTGTCTCTCTATACTGTCTCTACTGATCTCTGTCCTCTATCTCTCTATACTGTCCTCTATCTCTCTATACTGTCCTCTCTATACTGTCTCTAACTGATCTCTCTACTCTGATCGCTCTATACTGTCTCTTCTGATCTCTCTACTCTGTCTCTCTATACTGTCTCTTCTGATCTCTCTTCTGATCTCTCTACTCTGTCTCTTCTGATCTCTCTATACTGTCTCTTCTGATCTCTCTACGCTGGCTCTCTATACTGTCTCTTCTGATCTCTCTACTCTGATCTCTCTATACTGTCTCGTCTGATCTCTCTACTCTGTCTCTCTATACGTCTCTTCTAGATCTCTCTATACTGTCTCCTCTACTCTGTCTCTTCTGATCTCTCTATGCTGTCTCTTCTGATCTCTCTACTCATGTCTCTCTATACTGTCTCTTCTGATCTCTCTACTCTGACTCTCTATAACTGTCTCTTCTGATCTCTCTACTCTGTCTCTCTACTACTGTCTCTACTGATCTCTCTAATCTGTCTCTCTATACTGTCTCTACTGATCTCTCTACTCTTACCTCTCTATACTGTCTCTTCTGATCTCTCTATCACTGTCTCGCTATACTGTCTCTACTGATCTCTCTACTCTGTCTCTCTATACTGTCTCTTCTGATCTCTCTATACTGTCTCTTCTGATCTCTCTACTCTGATCTCTCTATACTGTCTCTTCTGATCTCTCTACTACTGTCTCTCTATACTGCTCTTCTGATCTCTCTTCTGATCCTCTACTCTGTCTCTTCTGATCTCTCTATACTGTCCTTCTGATCTCTCTACTCTGTCTCTCTATACTGTCTCTTCTGATCTCTCTACTCTGATCTCTCTATACTGTCTCTTCTGATCTCTCTACTCTGATCTCTCTATACTGTCTCTTCTGATCTCTCTACTCTGTCTCTCTATACTGTCTCTTCTGATCTCTCTTCTGATCTCTCTACTCTGTCTCTTCTGATCTCTCTATACTGTCTCTTCTGATCTCTCTACTCTGATCTCTCTATACTGTCTCTTCTGACTCTCTACTCTGTCTCTCTATACTGTCTCTACTGATCTCTACTCTGTCTCAATACTGTCTCTACTGATCTCTCTACTCTGTCTCTCTATACTGTCTCTTCTGATCTCTCTATACTGTCTCTCTATACTGTCTCTACTGATCTCTCTACTCTGTCTCTCTATACTGTCTCTTCTGATCTCTCTATACTGTCTCTTCTGATCTCTCTACTCTGATCTCTCTATACTGTCTCTTCTGATCTCTCTACTCTGATCTCTCTATACTGTCTTCTGATCTCTCTACTCTGTCTCTCTATACTGTCTCTTCTGATCTCTCTTCTGATCTCTCTACTCTGTCTCTTCTGATCTCTCTATACTGTCTCTTCTGTCTCTCTACTCTGATCTCTCTATACTGTCTCTTCTGATCTCTCTACCTCTGATCTCTCTATACTGTCTCTTCTGATCTCTCTACTCTGTCTCTCTATATTGTCTCTTCTGATCTCTCTACTCTCTCCTCTGATCTCTCTACTCTCTCTCCTCTGATCTCTCTACTACTGTATGTCTCTTAGGTAATTAATACAACTACAAATATCATTCCTCTTTTAAAAGTAGTGGTAGAGTACTTTATTAGTAAAGTAGAGTACTGTATTAGTATAGTAGAGTACTGTATTAGTAGAGTAGAGTACTGTATTAGTAGAGTACTGTATTAGTAGAGTAGGTACTGTATTAGTAGTGGTAGAGTACTGTATTAGTAGTGGTAGAGTACTGTATTAGTAGTGGTAGAGTAGTGTATTAGTAGAGTAGAGGTAGTGTATTAGTAGAGTAGGTAGTGTATATAGTAGAGTAGAGTACTGTATAGTAGAGTAAGGTACTGTATTAGTAGTGGTAGAGTACTGTATTAGTAGTGGTAGAGTACTGTATTAGTAGTGGTAGAGTAGGTAGTGTATTAGTAGAGTAGAGTAGTGTATTAGTAGAGTAGAGTACTGTATTAGTAGAGTAGAGTAGAATACTGTATTAGTAGTGGTAGAGGTAGTGTATTAGTAGAGTAGTGTATTAGTAGAGTAGAGTAGTGTATTAGTAGAGTAGAGTACTGTATTAGTAGAGTAGAGTAGAATACTGTATTAGTAGTGGTAGAGTACTGTATTAGTAGAGTAGAGTACTGTATTAGTAGAGTAGAGTACTGTATTAGTAGCGTAGAGTACTGCATTTCCTCTGTGGCTTGTATTGTGAAATGGGTTATCAGCCCCAAAGGCACAGCCACATTCAGTCCCTTGGACACAAAGACATCGTCCCATAACCAACAGGCAGAACAGCCAGTCCCTTGGACACAAAGACATTGTCCCATAACCAACTTGATGACTATGTGCTGGGCTGTCTGTCTTCAGAAAGCTTCGCAATCCATTCATCGTGTTACAAAGCAGCTTGGGTAAACTGCCGGCCGTATGTGTGTATGTGTGTTAAGTTGAAGATGAAATCTTTTCATTAGTGCAGTCATTCAAAGGAACGCCATGACAGTCCAGCTCTTTTACAAGAGACCGTGGCTGTGTCCTAAACAGCACCCTATTCCCTATATAGTACACAACTTTAGATCAGACACCTAAGGGCCCTGGTCAAAAGTAGTGCACTACATAGGGAATAGGGGCCAGCATTTTGGGATGTATTTAGTTACACCAAAGTCAATGACAGAGTCAAAGCTGCTACAAAGCCACAACTAAGGGACTGTTTTTCAAAGGCTGTGTGGATTCAGAACTACTTTAAACAGCTGTAATATAATGAATATGACTGATGTTTGGAAATGCTGGATGTCAACACGTAGAATAAAGGAGAGAGAAAGTCTTACAAAGGCAATAATGTTATGTCCCATTAGCCTCGACTGGTGTGCCAGTCCACTCATCGCCTGCATCCATTGTCATTCATTGTCTTCCATTGTCTTCCATTGTCATCCATTGCCATCCATTGTCTTTCATTGTTTTCCATTGTCTTTCATTGTCTTACATTGTCTTCCATTGTCTTCCATGGTCTTCCATTGTCTTTCATTGTCATCCATTGTTTTCCATTGTCTTTCATTGTCTTCCATTGTCTTGCTTGGCCATATTGCTGTTGAAAGTAGTTAGGCAGCCAGGCTGGGGGATAAATGGCTTTTGAAACATCAAAGAGATTATTATATTTGCCAGGTTTGTATTTAACAATAACTTGGTTAATGCCAGTTTGATACAGCTGGACTGAGTCTGATGATCATATCATATAGACAGGCCTCGACAGATCACTATCTGGCAACCTGATCATATCATATAGACAGGCCTCGACAGATCACTATCTGGCAACCTGATCATATCTATCTCTCAGGCATGCCACAACAGATCACTATCTGTAAGCTGTTTCTTTTAATGGTAAAGTTAACAAGACTGATTGTTCATACTCAACAGTTTATGGCTATTAACCTGAATTGTAGATCTGGGCCTGTATTCAAAACGTGTCTCATAGTGCAAGTGTTTATCTAAGACCAGTTGATCCTTTTCGATCATAATGAGTAAGGTTCTATGGACAGGGAGGGGGGACTTCATCCTAGATCAGCACTCCTACTGTAGTAGGAGACAGTCTCCAGTTAGCTTTAGGAACAGTCTCCAGTTAGCTTTAGGAACAGTCTCCAGTTAGCTTTAGGAACAGTCTCCAGTTAGCTTTAGGAACAGTCTCCAGTTAGCTTTAGGAACAGTCACCAGTCACCAGTTAGCTTTAGGAACAGTCTCCAGTTAGCTTTACGAACAGTCACCAGTCACCAGTTAGCTTTAGAACAGTCTCAGTTGAGCTTTAGGAACAGTCTCCAGTTAGCTTTAGGAACAGTCTCCAGTTAGATTTAGGAACAGTCTCCAGTTAGCTTAAGGAACAGTCTCCAGTTAGCTTTAGGAAACAGTCACCAGTCACCAGTTAGGTTTAGGAACAGTCTTCAGTTAGCTTTACGAACAGTCACCAGTCACAGTTAGCTTTAGGAACAGCTCCAGTTAGCTTTAGTAACAGTTACCAGTTAGCTTAGGAACAGTCACCAGTCACCAGTTAGGTTAGGAACAGTCTCCAGTTAGCTTTCCGAACAGTCACCAGTCACCAGTTAGCTCTTAGGACCGTATCCAGTTAGCTTAGTAACAGTCACCAGTTAGCTTTAGGAACAGTCACCAGTAGCTTAGGAAACAGTCTCAGTTAGCTTTAGTAACAGTCTCCAGTAGCTTTTATTAACAGTCTCCGGTTAGCTTTAGTAACAGTCTCGGTTAGCTTTAGTAACAGTCACCAGTTAGCTTTAGTAACAGTCACCAGTTAGCTTTAGGAACAGTCACCAGTTACCAGTTAGCTTTAGGAACAGTCACCAGTTAGCTTTACGAACAGTCACCAGTCACCAGTTAGCTTTAGGAACGGTCTCCAGTTTGTTACTAAAGCTGTCTCCAGTTAGCTTTAGTAACAGTCACCAGTTAGCTTTAGGAACAGTCTCCAGTTAGCTTTAGGAACAGTCTTCAGTTAGCTTCAGGAACAGTCTCAGGTTAGCTTTAGGAACAGTCTCAGGTTAGCTTTAGGAACAGTCTCAGGTTAGCTTTAGGAACAGTCTCAGGTTAGCTTTAGGAACAGTCTCCAGTTAGCTTAGGAACAGTCTCAGGTTAGCTTTAGGACAGTCTCCAGTTAGCTTTAGGAACAGTCTCAGGTTAGCTTTAGGAACAGTCTCCAGTTAGCTTTAGGAACAGTCTCCAGTTAGCTTTAGGAACAGTCTCCAGTTAGCTTTAGGAACAGTCTCCAGTTAGCTTTAGGAACAGTCTCCAGTAGCTTTAGGAACAGTCTCCAGTTAGCTTTAGAACAGTCTCCAGTTAGCTTTAGGAACAGTCACCAGTCACCAGTTAGCTTTAAGAACAGTCTCCAGTTAGCTTTAGGAACAGTCACCAGTCACCAGTTAGCTTTAGGAACAGTCTCCAGTTAGATTAGAACAGTCTCCAGTTAGCTTTAGGAACAGTCTCCAGTTAGCTTTAGGAACAGTCTCCAGTTAGCTTTAGGAACAGTCTCCAGTTAGCTTTAGGAACAGTCTCCAGTTAGCTTAAGGAACAGTCTCCGTTAGCTTTAGGAACAGTCACCAGTCACCAGTTAGGTTTAGGAACAGTCTTCAGTTAGCTTACGAACAGTCACCAGTCACCAGTTAGCTTTAGGAACAGTCTCCAGTTAGCTTTAGTAACAGTTCCAGTTAGCTTTAGGAACAGTCCACAGTCACCCAGTTAGCTTTAGGAACAGTCTCCAGTAGCTTTAGTAACAGTCACCAGCTAGCTTTAGGAACAGTCACCAGTCTAGCTTTGGAAACAGTCTCAGTTAGCTTTAGTAACAGTCTCCAGTTAGCTTTATTAACAGCTCTCCGGTTAGCTTTAGTAACAGTCTCAGGTTAGCTTTAGGAACAGTCTCAGGTTAGCTTCGGAACAGTCTCAGGTTAGCTTTAGGAAACAGTCTCAGTTAGCTTTAGGAACAGTCTCCAGTTAGCTTTAGGAACAGTCTCCAGTTAGCTTAGGAACAGTCTCCAGTTAGCTTAGTAACAGTCTCAGTTAGCTTAGTAACAGTCTACAGTTAGCTTTAGGAACAGTCTCAGGTAGCTTTAGGAACAGTCTCCAGTTAGCTTTTAGGAACAGTCTCCAGTTAGCTTTAGGAACATTCTCCAGTTAGCTTTAGGAACAGTCTCAGGTTAGCTTTAGGAACAGTCTCCAGTTAGCTTTAGGAACAGTCTCCAGTTAGCTTTAGGAACAGTCTCCAGTTAGCTTTAGGAACAGTCTCCAGTTAGCTTTAGGAACAGTCTCCAGTTAGCTTTAGGAACAGTCACCAGTCACCAGTTAGCTTAAGAACAGTCACCAGTTAGCTTTAGGAACAGTCACCAGTCACCAGTTAGCTTTAGGAACAGTCTCCAGTTAGATTTAGGAACAGTCTCCAGTTAGCTTTAGGAACAGTCTCCAGTTAGCTTTAGGAACAGTCTCCAGTTAGCTTTAGGAACAGTCTCAGTTAGATTTAGGAACAGTCTTCCAGTTAGCTTAAGGAACAGTCTCCAGGTTAGCTTTAGAAACAGTCACCAGTCACCAGTTAGGTTTAGGAACAGTCTTCAGTTAGCTTTACGAACAGTCACCAGTCACCAGTTAGCTTTAGGAACAGTCTCCAGTTAGCTTTAGTAACAGTTACAGTTAGCTTTAGGAACAGTCACCAGTCACCAGTTAGCTTTAGGAACAGTCTCCAGTTAGCTTTAGTAACAGTCACCAGCTAGCTTTAGGAACAGTCACCAGTTAGCTTTAGGAACAAGTCTCCAGTTAGCTTTAGTAACAGTCTCCAGTTAGCTTTATTAACGTCTCCGGTTAGCTTTAGTAAACAGTCTCAGGTTAGCTTTAGGAACAGTCTCAGTTAGCTTTAGGAACAGTCTCAGGTTAGCTTTAGGAACAGTCTCCAGTTAGCTTTAGGAACAGTCTCCAGTTAGCTTTAGGAACAGTCTCCAGTTAGCTTTAGGAACAGTCTCCAGTTAGCTTTAGTAACAGTCTCCAGTTAGCTTTAGTAACAGTCTCCAGTTAGCTTTAGGAACAGTCTCAGGTTAGCTTTAGGAACAGTCTCCAGTTAGCTTTTAGGAACAGTCTCCAGTTAGCTTTAGGAACAGTCTCCAGTTAGCTTTAGGAAACAGTCTCAGGTTAGCTTTAGGAACAGTCTCCAGTTAGCTTTAGGAACAGTCTCCAGTTAGCTTTAGGAACAGTCTCCAGTTAGCTTTAGGAACAGTCTCCAGTTAGCTTTAGGAACAGTCTCCAGTTAGCTTTAGGAACAGTCTCCAGTTAGCTTTAGGAACAGTCACCAGTCACCAGTTAGCTTTAAGAACAGTCTCCAGTTAGCTTTAGGAACAGTCACCAGTCACCAGTTAGCTTAGGAACAGTCTCCAGTTAGATTTAGGAACAGTCTCCAGTTAGCTTTTAGGAACAGTCTCCAGTTAGCTTTAGGAACAGTCTCCAGTTAGCTTTAGGAACAGTCTCCAGTTAGCTTTAGGAACAGTCTCCAGTTAGCTTAAGGAACAGTCTCCAGTTAGCTTTAGGAACAGTCACCAGTCACCAGTTAGGTTTAGGAACAGTCTTCAGTTAGCTTTACGAACAGTCACCAGTCACCAGTTAGCTTTAGGAACAGTCTCCAGTTAGCTTTAGTAACAGTTACCAGTTAGCTTTAGGAACAGTCACCAGTCACCAGTTAGCTTTAGGAACAGTCTCCAGTTAGCTTTAGTAACAGTCACCAGCTAGCTTTAGGAACAGTCACCAGTTAGCTTTAGGAACAGTCTCCAGTTAGCTTTAGTAACAGTCTCCAGTTAGCTTTATTAACAGTCTCCGGTTAGCTTTAGTAACAGTCTCAGGTTAGCTTTAGGAACAGTCTCAGGTTAGCTTTAGGAACAGTCTCCAGTTAGCTTTAGGAACAGTCCTCCAGTTAGCTTTAGGAACAGTCTCCAGTTAGCTTTAGTAACAGTCTCCAGTTAGCTTTAGTAACAGTCTCCAGTTAGCTTTAGGAACAGTCTCAGGTTAGCTTTAGGAACAGTCTCCAGTTAGCTTTAGGAACAGTCTCCAGTTAGCTTTAGGAACAGTCACCAGTTAGCTTTAGGAACAGTCACCAGTTAGCTTTAGGAACAGTCACCAGTTAGCTTTAGGAACAGTCACCAGTTAGCTTTAGGAACAGTCACCAGTTAGCTTTAGGAACAGTCACCAGTTAGCTTTAGGAACAGTCACCAGTTAGCTTTAGGAACAGTCACCAGTTAGCTTTAGGAACAGTCTCCAGTTAGCTTTAGGAACAGTCTCCAGTTAGCTTTAGGAATAGTCTCCAGTTAGTTTTAGTAACAGTCTCCAGTTAGCTTTAGGAACAGTCTCCAGTTAGCTTTAGGAACAGTCTCCAGTTAGCTTTAGGAACAGTCTCCAGTTAGCTTTAGGAACAGCCTCCAGTTAGTTTTAGTAACAGTCTCAGGTTAGCTTTAGGAACAGTCTCAGGTTAGCTTAGGAACAGTCTCCAGTTAGCTTTAGGAACAGTCTCAGTTAGCTTTAGGAACAGTCTCCAGTTAGCTTTAGGAACAGTCTCCAGTTAGCTTTAGGAACAGTCTCCGGTTAGCTTTAGGAACAGTCTCCGGTTAGCTTTAGGAACAGTCTCCGGTTTGCTTTAGGAACAGTCTCCGGTTAGCTTTAGGAACAGTCTCCGGTTAGCTTTAGGAACAGTCTCAGGTTAGCTTTAGGAACAGTCTCAGGTTAGCTTTAGGAACAGTCTCCAGTTAGCTTTAGGAACAGTCTCCAGTTAGCTTTAGGAACAGTCTCCAGTTACATTTAGTAACAGTATCAAGTTAGTTTAAGTAACAGTTTCCAGTTAGATTTAGGAACAGTCTACTGTAACAGTCTCCACCACAATGTGACTTTCCTGCAGCTCACACAGATTTGGGACTGAGTGTCCCAGTAAAGGCAGCTGTCTTGAGTCAGACCCAAGTCCCACTGATCCACTACAAGGGCTCTCTGTCCTGTCCTGCATCCCCACAGCTCTACTGGCAGCACTTCCCTTGTCTCCGTCCAACCTAAACTCTTATTGGGAACCCCGGCCTGAACACGGAGAATTGAAAACTGAGCTCAGCGTTAGTTGGCTGCTCCGTGTCCAAACCTCTCAGGCGGAGAGACCGAGAGCCCTGGGGAGCACTTCTCTCAAAGAAACCCTGGGGCGCCTCTTGCAGCTGTTTCAGGGGCTGTTGGGCCAAACAAACTGGTGTGAGTCTGTCAGAACAACCTATTGAAACATCTGACTCCTGCCTCCTGCCCTTACATGACCATGTCCGATAGGCCTGTCCCTCTGTCCCACTGTCTCTCTGTCCTATGCTGGACACCTGATGGGAAGAGAAAGCCAGGACATCCAAAAGAGAAAAGGCGAGAAGAACAAATGACAAGGAGATGAAGGAGCGTGGTCTGACATGGGCAGCCATCACCAAGAAGCCTGCAGATGGAAAAGGTGGTGGAGTTATCTTATGGATGCCTTGTGGGCTTCTAGAAACAGAGAGAGGATTAGCTAGTATGCCGGTCCCTTTCTGCTGCTTAAACAGGCAAAGAACAGAACATACCTGCAAGCTGAAAAACCTTAGATATACCGCCCTAAAAATAACTAATCAGTAGCTATCATCATACTTGAATTCGCCAAGCGGAAATACCTTTTACAGGTCAAGTGGCTGTTGTATTGTCTGTTCTGAAAGGAAGAGTGGCTGCTTTATTGCCTGTTCAAAAAAGAAGAGTGGCTGCTTTATTGCCTGTTCAAAAAGAAGAGTGGCTGCTTTATTGCCTGTTCAAAAAGGAAGAGTGGCTGCTTTATTGCCTGTTCAAAAGGAAGAGTGGCTGCTTTATTGCCTGTTCAAAAAGGAAGAGTGGCTGCTTTATTGCCTGTTCAAAAAGGAAGAGTGGCTGCTTTATTGCCTGTTCAAAAAGGAAGAGTGGCTGTTGTATTGTCTGTTCTAAAAGGAAGAGGGGCTGTTGTATTGTCTGTTCTGAAAGGAAGAGTGGCTGTTGTATTGTCTGTTCTGAAAGGAAGAGTGGCTGTTCTATTGAGTGGCTGCTTTATTGCCAGTTCTGAACGAATGGCTCGTTGAGACATGGCGTGACTTGAGGACCTCTAGCATTGAACCCCAATTTAGTGTCAGTCAAAACAACCAACAAACACATTTACTGAAGCCAGAGCGCTAGCAACAATGCCTTGTTCTTCTCACTTTCATTAAACAATCAGCCCGTTGAGGTCAAGCATGGACGTGAGAGTTCAAAAATAGACAGTACTTTCGTGAGAGGAAAATGCCTGGAACATCATAACATTGGTTATGAATAGGTCTTGTCAATGCAAAGTATCAGGAAGCAGAACCTTCAGGCCATCTGTTGTTAAAGGTCCATACAGCATAACTACATATCTTATTCCATAGATTGATGTTAGTGAGATAGTTTGAAGACTAGATGTACAGTCTGGGACATTTAGTACAGAGAGAAAGGTTAGACATGGGCTGTATTTAACCTTTATTTAATTAGACAAGTCAGTTAAGAACAAATTATTATTTAGAAGGACGACATACCCCGGCCAAACCCGGACAACACTGGGCCAATTGTGTGCCGCCCTATGGGACTCCCAATCACGGCCGGTTGTGGTACAGCCTGCAATCGAACCAGAGTCTGTAGTGCCTTAGACCGCTGTGATACAGCCTGGAATCGAACCAGAGTCTGTAGTGCCTTAGACCGCTGTGCCACTCTGGAGCCCAGGTCCAATCAGACTTCAGATAACTGGCTGATGAGATTACATCAGAATCACAACCACTTTATTCACCAAGCAAATTTACCCATACCCTAATGTGACTTGGTGAATAGCACATTTACCCATACCCCTAATGTAACTTAGTGAATAGCACATTTACCCATAACCCTAAAGTGACTTGGTGAATAGCACATTTACCCATACCCCTAAAGTGACTTGGTGAATAGCACATTTACCCATACCCCTAAAGTGACTTAATGAATAATACATTTACCCATATCCCTAAAGTAACTTAGTGAATAGCACATTTACCCATACCCCTAAAGTGACTTAATGAATAATACATTTACCCATACTCCTAAAGCAGTGCTTCTCAATTATTTTCTGTTACGCCCCCCCAGGAAGAAGTAAACATTTCGCGCCCCCCAACTCTCCGCCGCGACTGTAAATAGTATAAGTTGTCTATAAAATTGTTATAAATACACCTCTGCATAACATTGTATCCTTATTAACATTAAAGAAAACAAAAAAAGAAAAAAGAAATAAATATAGATCAACTTACAACAACGAATAACTTTATTAACATTGTTTTTTAGTCTGTAACAGAAAAGACTTAAAGTGCATCAATTTGCCTGAAATGTAAAAAAAAATTTGACCCTTATTTAAACTGTAAACATTATTTGACCATTTGATACTGAAAAATAAAATAAAATATAATCAATAAATAATAATAAATTCAAATTGATCAGCAACATTAACTCAGGAGCACAATATATGAAACACTTTGACCTATAAAACAAAAATCAATAAAACAATTTGTGCTGATTATTTTATTTTTTTATTAAAATGAGGAAGTCAGGATTAATGGCTAAAATGAGCACGTTTTGCAGAGCACAGCTTTTCGAAGCGGGGTTTGAAGCACGATGTCACATCCTGACCAGTATAGGGGTTATTGGTTATGGTAGTTTGGTCAGGACGTGGCAGGGGGTATTTGTTTTATATGGTTTGGGAGTTATGTGTATGTAGAGCGGAATTGTATTTATGTGTTCCGGGGTTTTTGGTGTATGTTCTTGTTTTGGGTTTCTAGGTTTTCTAGGTTTTGTATTTCTTTGTTGGCCTGGTGTGGCTCTCAATCAGGAACAGCTGTACATCGTTGTTCCTGATTGGGAGTCATACTTAGGGAGCTTGTTTTCACCTGTCTCATTGTGGGTAGTTATATTTTGCACTGCTGTTATTATAGCCTGTGAAACTGTCGGTCTATCTTTCTTTCTTGTTTTCGTGTTCACTTTAATTAAATAAATTAAAGTATGAGTATTCACGTACCCGCTGCGCCTTGGTCCCCTTCTCTCTTCAACGACGGCCGTTACACACAATACTGCAACTCTCAACTCCTGCTCAATGTTTAGCTGGGACCTGTACTTGGTCTTCAGTGCAGCAACAGCAGAGAAGTCAGTCTCACAAAAGATAAGATGATGCAAAAGGAAGAAGAATGCCCATGGCCCTCTGCCCTAAGAGTGTATACTGCCTCTCTACACTCAGCCAGAATTCACTGTGTCTGTGATGTGAACCTCAGTCTCAATGTGGAGTCAGACGTCATATCAATGAACTGGTCCTCCTCTGCAGAGCTGAAACCAGTTGGAGCTGGTGGATTGAAAGGATCTCTCACCCAGTCATATTGGGAACTGTTTTCAGGGAAGTACTTTTTAAAGAATCCCATCAGTGATGAAATATGCTCCTTAATTAATAATATATGGAATCACTGAGGTGGCATCCTAGTCAGTAGTGTCAACAAATTCATGCAGGTTCTCGATATGAATCAGTATTTCCTTCATCAAGTCGCCTGCCCCACATTGCAAGCTTTCGAGTGAAAGAGCTGATCTTGTCTGTGACCTGAGAGGTGTTTAACTTTCCCTTGAAGCTGTAGATTTAGTTCATTTAGCTTTCCAAATATGTCACTCAGGTAGGCCAGTTTTGCCAGGAAGTTCTCATCACTACATTTTTCTGCGAGGTCATACTTGTGCTCCTGCTCCGAAAACATTCTTATCTGCTCTCTGAGCACAAAAACTCGGGACAGGACTTTTCCTCGTGACAGCCACGTTGCTTCACTGTGAAACAGCACAGCTTGATGTTCAGCTCCCATCTCCTCACAGATAGCAGAGAAGACTCTTGTTTTTAGTGGTCTGGTCTTTATAAAATTGACTACACCTACAATGTCAGTCATAACCTCACTTAAATCAGAGGAAAGGTGCCTTGATGCCAGTGCTTCTCTGTGTATAACACAGTGTGTCCACTCAGCATTAGGTGAGGCCTTCTTGATGAGTGCCCGAAGTCCTTTTCTCATCCCTGCCATGGTCTGTGCACCATCACTGCAAACACCAATGCAGTTCTCCCACTTTAGCCCATTCTCAGTCAGGAAGCAGTCCAGCATTTTGAATAGCTCTTCAGCTGTGGCTCTGTCTCTGACATATTTACAAAAAAGTAGATCCTCACACAGGGAGTTTGCCATGTCAAAACGTACATAAGCGATAAACAAACCGTCTTTGTTGCTGTCAGTTGCTTCATCGAACTGTAAGGCAAAACGTTTATCTTTGAGTTTATCTACAAGCTGTTTTTTAAGATTGTTAGCAATGTCATTTATACGTCTGGCGACAGTGTCATTGGACAGAGAGAGAGTTTTTATTTTTGCAGCACTTGCGTCATCCAGCATGACAGAGACCATGTCTAAGGCTGCAGGCAGTATCAGCTCCTCTGCTATGGAGTGGGGTTTTTCTGCACTGAGCAGTTTGGTCGTATGCCACCTTATATGATGCTAACAGAGCTCGCTGGTTTACTGAAGTAGCATTAACAAAGCGGGACGATTGTTGGCAATATTCGGCACGTTTTCGCTGAAAAAACCTCAAGCGGCTTATCAGCGTGATTGGGGTGTAATGTCTTTAAAGTGACGCCTTAATTTATTTGGCATCATGTTGTCTGCTGCCAACATTTTTAGACACAGTTAACATACCGGTCTTTCCTCGTCTCCCACCGTAGTCACAGTGAAGCCAAGCGCTACATACGCTTCGTCATATTTCCTCGTCTCCCACCGTAGTCACAGTGAAGCCAAGCGCTACATACGCTTCGTCATATTTCCTCGTCTCCCACCGTAGTCACAGTGAAGCCAAGCGCTACATACGCTTCGTCATATTTCCTCGTCTCCCACCGTAGTCACAGTGAAGCCAAGCGCTACATACGCTTCGTCATATTTCCTCGTCTTAGCTTTCGGGAGACTTACGTTTGTCTCAGTCTCTCTCCGCCTTTCTTTTCATCCCTGTTAAATCTTTTTCCATGGTGTCTCTTAAGGGTTTGTTATCTGCACTTCATATCTCCTACTCTGTGCTGCGTGCTCTTGTTCGGTGCAAAAAAAACCCTACTCCCTGCGCCAAAAAACACTACTCCCTGCGCCAAAAAAACACTACTCCCTGCGCCAAAAAACACTACTCCCTGCGCCAAAAAACACTACTCCCTGCGCCAAAAAACACTACTCCCTGCGCCAAAAAGACACTACTCCCTGCGACAAAAAAACACTACTCCCTGCGACAAAAAAAGCATGTTCCCCGGGGTCACACGCGCTCCCCCCTGGCATCGCTCCGAGCCCCCCCAGGGGGACACGCCCCACTATTTGAGAAGGACTGCCCTAAAGTGGATTAGTGAATAATACATTTACCCATACCCCTAAAGTGACTTAGTGAATAGTACATTTACCCATACCCCTAAAGTGACTTAGTGAATAATACATTTACCCATACCCCTAAAGTGACTTAGTGAATAGTACATTTCTATGTGGGGTTCTAGTTTAGTTTTTCTATGTTTGGGTGATTTGCATAATTCCAAATTAGAGGCAGCTGGTAATTGTTGTCTCTAATTGGGGATCATACTTAAATAGCTTGTTTTTCACTTGTGGGTTATGGGATATTGTTTATGTGTAGTTTCATTGTAGTCACGGTTCGTTTATTCTTTATTTGTTTTGTATTTTTCTAAAGTTTCACGTTCTAATAAATTCTGTGGAACGCTACTCACAATGTGCCTTGGTCCGAACATTAATTTTATAACGAACGTGACAGAATATCCCATCTACAAAGGACCAAGCAGCGTTCCCGGGAGATAATGGCATCCTGGTCTGTGGAGGAGCTTAGGGAGAGAATATCCTGGACTTGGGACAAAATAGTGGCAGGAGATAAGAGCCTGCCGTGGAAGCAGGCGGAAGCAGGCAGAAGCAGGCGGAGGCAGCGAAGGAGGGACAGCGACGAAGTCGTGGAGGAAGGCCACAGAAACCCCAATAAAAAAAATGTGGGGGGGGCATGTGGGGTGGTGTAACGTTCGGCGTCTGGTGACGAGGAAGCGGACCAAAACGCAGCTGGGAGCGAATACATGTTTATTCAACACACTAGAATTTAAACATGTACACAAAATCAAGAAAAAACTGCCAATACGTTACGTGCTCAAATAACGAGACAACACCCCACAAACAGCGTGGGGAAAACAGCACTTAAATGTGATCCCAATCAGAGACAATTAGCGACAGCTGTCTCTGATTGGGAATCGACAGAACCCAACCTAGAATTTCCCACCTAGAGCCTACACAAGGCTAAAACGTAAACAAAACACAAACCAAGGAAAAATACCTAACATGACACACCCTGACCCAATATCCCCGAGTTCACCTGGTCAGGGCGTGACAGGTGGTTGGCGGAGCCAGGTTTCAGACCAGAGCCAACTCCCCGCACTCGCTTTAAGGAGCGTGTGACCGTTCAGGCACCATGTTATGCGGTGATACACACTGTGTCTCCAGTGCTCATTCACAGCCCGGTGCGCTCGGTGCCAGCTCCTCGCACTTGCCGTGCGAAAGTGAGCATCCAGCCCAGACGGGTTGTGACGGCTCAGCGTTCCTGGTCTCCAGTACGTCTCCTCGGTCCAGGATATCCTGCGCCAGCTCTACGCACTGTGTCGCCAGTGCGCCTTCACAGCCCAGTACGTCCTGTGCCAGCGCCCCGCACTTGCCGGGCTAAAGTGAGCATCCAGCCAGGACGGGTTGTGCCAGCCCTACGCTCCAGACCTCCAGTGCGCCTCCACAGCCCAGTATATCCTGTGCCAGCTCCCCGCACTCGCCCTGAGGTGCGTGTCACCAGTCTCGGGCCACCTGTCCCGGCTCCATGCACCAGGCATCCAGACTTAGTGAATAGCACATTTACCCATACCCCTAAAGTGACTTAGTGAATAGCACATTTACCCATACCCCTAAAGTGACTTAGTGAATAGCACATTTACCCATACGCCTAAAGTGACTTGGTGAATAATACATTTACCCATACCCCTAAAGTGACTTAGTGAATAGCTGCTGCCAACAATAGACAATGTACAGATAGAATACAGACAAACAGTAAATATACTAAAAACATACAGAATATGCATCATTAACACAGTGAACATAAAACATTCAACTCTGCATATTTAGCTTCATCCCCACT
>NC_042968.1:41061465-41118965 GCF_901001165.1 Salmo trutta | reverse complement strand
CCCCGTGCTGTGGGACAGGGAGTCTGAAAGGTGGGGGATAGCTTCCCCTGTGCAGTGGGACAGGGAGTCTGAAAGGTGGGGGATAGCTTCCCCCGTGCAGTGGGACAGGGAGTCTGAAAGGTGTTTTCCCAGCTACACGTACATGAGTATATCTCTAAATCCAGGCCAATAATAACACACTAAATCAACAAGACATCACACAGCTATGTCAATGCTATGTTTTAATCATGTTGGTTATCACCGCTGACTGAGAGGTCAAGGTGCAGTAGGAGAATTAGCGGTCGTTTGGTTGTGTTGTTCTGACATCAACATGACCTCCCCGCTTTCACGGCTGGGTTGGCCAGAACCTTACGACAACATGGACGTTGAGAAAACATCAGGTTGTTGACATTTCAAAGGGAGGTGAGCTGTGTGACAGGAAGTTAACTACAACATGACCAGCCAGTGGAGGTCGAAGAGCGGATGTTCTTGACATTTCAAAGGGAGGTGAGCTGTGTGACAGGAAGTTGAACTACAACATGACCAGCCAGTGGAGGTCGAAGAGCGGATGTTCTTGACATTACAAAGGGAGGTGAGCTGTGTGACAGGAAGTTAACTACAACATCACCAGCCAGTGGAGGTCGAGGAGCGGAGAGATATGATAGAAAAACAATCCTCTTTATTTTGACTGTTTGTTTACTCTTAAAATGTCTACTTTCTCCATTCTTCAGTTGAACACCAACAGTCTCTGTGAGAGGAATTTCACTTCCATGTTGTAATCTCATCATGTCAATTTTAACGGTAAGATGTGTTCGATGAAATTCTGTTTTGGCTCCAGACGCAATGAAAGCAACTCCAGTCGAGCAGCTCTAAATGTCAAAATATTTATCTATGAGCCCAATGGAACATCGGCAGTCCCTAGCCCTGTCCACACGTTGAGCCCAATGGAACATCGGCAGTCCCCAGCCCTGTCCACACGTTGAGCCCAATGGGACATCGTTAGTCCCCAGCCCTGTCCACACGTTGAGCCCAATGGGACATCGGCAGTCCCCAGCCCCGTCCACACACTGAGCTCAATGAGACATCGGCAGTCCCCAGCCCCGTCCACACGTTGAGCCCAATGGGACATCGGCAGTCCCCAGCCCCGTCCACACACTGAGCTCAATGAGACATCGGCAGTCCCCAGCCCCGTCCACACGTTGAGCCCAATGGGACATCGGCAGTCCCCAGCCCTGTCCACACGTTGAGCCCAATGGGACATCGGCAGTCCCCAGCCCTGTCCACACGTTGAGCCCAATGGGACATCGGCAGTCCCCAGCCCTGTCCACACGTTGAGCCCAATGGGACATCGGCAGTCCCCACACACTGAGCCCAATGGGACATCGACAGTCCCCAGCCCCGTCCACACGCTGAGCCCAATGGGACATCGACAGTCCCCAGCCCCGTCCACACGCTGAGCTCAATGAGACATCGGCAGTCCCCAGCCCTGTCCACACGTTGAGCCCAATGGGACATCGACAGTCCCCAGCCCCGTCCACACGCTGAGCTCAATGAGACATCGACAGTCCCCAGCCCCGTCCACACGCTGAGCTCAATAAGACATCGGCAGTCCCCAGCCCTGTCCACACGTTGAGCCCAATGGGACATCAACAGTCCCCAGCCCTGTCCACACTCTGAGCCCAATGAGACATCGGCAGTCGGCAGACCCCAGCCCTGTCCACACGTTGTAAATCTCTAAAGACACAGGCTCAGGTTAGGAAAAAACGTTTTTATATTCTGCAGTCTCTCCCTGTACATGTTTGGGTACATTGCTTTCACAACCAACTAAATTCGCTGAAGAGAAAGTAGGACTGAATGAGTCCCAAATGACACCCTAGTCCCTATATAGTGCACTACTTTTGACACAGAGCCCATAGAGTTGTGGTCAAAAGTTGTTCACTATGTAAGGAATAGGGTGACATTTGTGATGCAGCCTTGTCCCCAGAAAGGGGTTGAGAAATACCCCTCTAAAATGTGTGAGTGTATTCCGTGCCATAGAACACATGTTTAAGAGTGGGGCCATAAGGGGTACAGTAACTACACTCTGTCATTACTGTCTGTATTGAGACATACAGGACATACTGTAGGAACTGTGTGAGAGAACAAACTTTTAGGCCGGCTGTCAAATGCAACCCTATTCCCTATGTAGTGTACTACTTTTGACCAGGGTCCATAGGGTAGTGCACTACTTTTGACCAGGGCCCATAGGGTAGTGCACTACTTTTGACCAGGGCCCATAGGGTAGTGCACTACTTTTGACCAGGTCCCATAGGATAGTGCACTACTTTTGACCAGGTCCCATAGGGTAGTGCACTACTTTTGACCAGGGCCCATAGGGTAGTGCTCTACTTTTGACCAGGGTCCATAGGGTAGTGCACTACTTTTGACCAGGGTCCATGGGGTAGTGCACTACTTTTGACCAGGGCTCATAGGGTAGTGTACTACTTTAGACCAGGGCTCATAGGGTAGTGTACTACTTTAGACCAGGGCTCAGAGGGCTTTTGTTCAAAAGTAGTGCACTACATAGGGAATAGGGTACCATTAAAACCATAGCCTTATAGGTTTCATAATTGAGCAGTATGTAGTATATAGACACTCTGCACTGAAACAGAGGTTAAACTTATCTGATGTTTTCGAAGATATAGTATTTTTTTACCTTTATTTAAACTAGGCAAGTCAGTTAAAAGAACAAATTCTTATTTACAATGACGGCCTAACCCATCCAAACCCTGACGACATTGGGCCCATTGTGCACCGCCCTATGGGACTCCCAATCACAGCCGGATGTGATAGAGCCTAGATTCAAACCAGGGTCTGTAGTGACGCCTCTTGCACAGAGATGCTGTGCCTTGGACCGCTGTGCCACTCGGTAGCGTAATGGCAGGAAACCAGTACAGAACCGTAGACAGAAGACACTCTGCACTGAAACATAGGTTAAACTCATCTGATGATTTCCAAGAAACGTCAGTATTGAACAATGATTTCCTTTAACAGTCGTCAAGACAGTAATTCTGTGGCTAATGTTATTATTGCCATATCTTTCAGTGGAACGGTATGGGAACATACACATGTTAATCTATGCCCTCACTTCACTACCTCATTATGTAACCATAGGCCTCTTACTGTGAAACAGCTTTGCCAGATTATTTACGCTTAGCTAGCTGTATACGAAATGGATTTGTTTTTTGGGGGGGGGGGGGGTTTGGTCTTATTTCCAGTACGGATAAATAATATGGTTAGAAGCCTGGTCTTGAGTTGATACTTACATATCTAGGACTTTATCGAGGAAGGAGATGGATGTGAAGGGACTTGACCCTTGACCCTCGAATAACCGATAAGAGGATGTCATATGAACCCTTCAAGGATAATGGTTGTGTCCAGTGTCCTGGTCCAGTGTCCTGGTCCAGTGTCCTGGTCCAGTGTCCTGGTACTGGTCCAGTGTCCTGGCCATGGTCCAGTGTCCTGGTCCTGTGTCCTGGTCCTGGTCCTGTGTCCTGGTCCAGTGTCCAGTGTCCTGGCCATGGTCCAGTGTCCTGGTCCAGTGTCCTGGCCATGGTCCAGTGTCCTGGTCCAGTGTCCTGGTCCTGGTCCAGTGTCCTGGCCATGGTCCAGCGTTCTGGTCCTGGTCCAGTGTCCTGGTCCAGTGTCCTGGTCCTGGTCCAGTTTCCTGGTCCAGTGTCCTGGCCATGGTCCAGTGTCCTGGTCCTGGTCCAATGTCCCTCTGGACAGACATATCTGCCTGAGAAGGTCTCTGGTCTCAAATGCATTCGACAGGGATAGTGTATATAAAAATCTATTTAATGCATCACATAAACGCTGGCGATAGCAGTTGTGAAGCTAATTTATATCCATAGTAGTCAACTGTGCCAAATCTACTCATATCAGCTCCTTCGGCCTTGGTTCTCTGTGAGTCTCGCTTGCCAGCAGGTTTCAGCCTGATGTTTGAAGGCCAGTTAATGGCAGTGACCCAAAGAGACATACATGGGAGATATCCTGGACCAGAACAGAACACTGGGTCAAAGCTTTATAGATCACTATAAATAATAAACCCAACAAGGGACTCGAACACAGGTCCAGCAACTGTCAAGCCAACATCCCGTTACGCCCCCCCCCAAAAAAGGTGTAAAACCTCTTTGACGACGTCGCTAGGTGTTGTGTTAAAGTCACTACGATATCTTATGTAGTCAGATATTATAAGTATTGTAATGGGATTGGTTAAAATCATTACATTCAGCCAACGTCGGGAGTTTTCTTTCTCTGACTTTTACTGTTTAGTCCTTCTCACATTGAATATTTCCTGATGTTTGTACACAGGATAGTTAATGACGGTGACCCGAAGGAGATCCTGGAAGATATCCTGGACCAGACCACTGTGTCAAATCAATTTAAATTGTCACATCAACGCTGCAGATGGCTATAGAGATCATGGCCACCCCGTATATAGCCCCCTGTGCCAAAATTCACCTTCTATCAGATCCTCTGTGAGTCTGGCTTGTCAGCACGTTGTTTTTTTAAAAAAAATATATGTTTTTATTTTATTTATTAACTAGGCAAGTCCGTTTGTAGTCTGGATAGAAAGTGAAATCCCCTTTTGAAATGTATTTGACAAGGATAGTGGGCCATAATCAACCTTTCAGTTTTACACGTTAATGTCAATGTAGTAGGTGTAGCTGTACAGCTCGTTTACATTCACTTCCTCTCGGATCAGCACCTTCACCCATGTCTCTCTCTGACTCTGCTTTACCAGCAGATTGGGTTCCCTTTAGCGTTTAGTCCTTCCCTCACACTGAATCTTTCCTGATGTTTTGTAGCCAGGCCAGTTCATGGCGATGACCCAAAAGGAGATCTTGGAAGATATCCCTGGACCAGAACATTGTGTCAAAGCCTAGTATATCACTATAATCCCCCCTCTCATCTGCTATATGAAACATTCACCCCAGGCTTTTTCTCAATCACAGAGCACAAAAGCATCATCTGTTCCAGCACCCTGCCAAGCACATAAATCCACAGAGAAACCCTGAATGTTTAACAGCCTTTAACTAAGTCACTGCTGACTAAGTCACTGCTGACTAAATCCCTGCTAACTAAGTCACTGCTAACTAAGTCACTGCTAACTAAATCACTGCTAACTAAGTCACTGCTAATTAAGTCACTGCTAACTAAGTCACTGCTGACTAAGTCACTGCTAACTAAGTCACTGCTAACTAAGTCACTGCTAACTAAGTCCCTGCTAACTAAGTCCCTGCTAACTAAATCCCTGCTAACTAAATCCCTGCTAACTAAATCCCTGCTAACTAAGTCACTGCTAACTAAGTTACTGCTAACTAAATCACTGCTAACTAAGTCACTGCTAACTAAGTCACTCACCCTGACCACAACGCAGCTGTATAGCACCTGAAATACACCTAGTCTGATATTTGAAAACGTAAGTTGTAAAAAGTTAAGAGCGTCATTGGGACTTTTAATGAAAAGAGATGCTTCGAGTGTACAAAGCTGTCATCAAGGCAAAGGGTGGCTACTTCAAAGAATCTCAAATATAAAATATGTTTTTATTTGTTTAACCCTTTTTTGGGGTTACTACATGATTCCATATGTGTTATGTCATGGTTTTGATGTCTTCACTATTATTCTACAATGTAGAAAATAGTAAAAGTAAAGAAAAACCCTTGAATGAGAAGCTGTGTCCAAACCTTTTGACTGGTACTTTAGGTCCGACTCCAAAACCATGAAAATGTTCTAGTAGCCGAGCCAAAGAATGTCCAGCGTTAGCAAGACATCAAAGGGAAAATTACAACTTGAGGCAAATGGTTTGTCCTAAACAAAACACTCATCATAAACGGCTCCATAGTCCCAAATGGCTTCCTATTCCCTACATAGTGCACTACTTTGGACCAGATCTTTATAGGCACTATATAGGTAATAGGGTACCATTATGAACACAGACAGAGCCTTTAGTACTGCCTGTTCTCTATCAATCAATTCAGTTTCAAGTTGTATTAGTCCTATGTACGGGATACACATGGTATACAGGAAGTTTTTGCTGGAAGCTGGCGCCGGTGGGGATGTATTAGTCCTATGTACGGGATACACATGGTATACAGGAAGTTGTTGCAGGAAGATGGCGCTGGAGGAGATGTCTTAGTCCTATGTACGGGATACACATGGTATACAGGAAGTTGTTGCAGGAAGATGGCGCCGGTGGGGATGTATTAGTCCTATGTACGGGATACACATGGTATACAGGAAGTTGTTGCAGGAAGATGGCGCTGGAGGAGATGTCTTAGTCCTATGTACGGGATACACATGGTATACAGGAAGTTGTTGCAGGAAGATGGCGCCGGTGGGGATGTATTAGTCCTATGTACGGGATACACATGGTATACAGGAAGTTGTTGCAGGAAGATGGCGCTGGAGGGGATGTGTTAGTCCTATGTACGGGATACACATGGTATATAGGAAGTTGTTGCAGGAAGATGGTGCCGGTGGGGAGGGCTGCCATCTTATCGGTTCTTAACCAACTGTGCTATTTTGTTTGTTTTTTCGCGTTGTTTGTAACTTGTTTTGTACATAATGTTGCTGCTACCGTCTCTATTGACTCGAAAATAACTTCTGGACATCAGAACTGCGATTACTCACCTCAGATTAGACAGAGTTTTTCTTCAATGAGTCAGACAGGAAGGGGATACTACAGACACCCGACAACGCCCAGATCCCCGGCATTCGCTGAAGAAGGAAACTGAGATTTTGTGTGTAAAAAGATCGGGGTGCCTTGTGAGGATCAGGTGACGAGTGGCTAATCTGCCGTTGACTTCCGTCCTGCTAGCTAACGTGCAATCGCTGGAAAATAAATGGGACGAACTGAAAGCATGTACTGTATATACTACCAACGGGACATGAAAAACTGTAATATTTTGTTTCACCGAGTCGTGGCTGAACGACGACATTAACAACATACAGCTGGTGGGTTATACACTGTATTGGCAGGATAGAACAGCAGCCTCTGGTAAGACACGGGGCAGGGGCCTATGCATATATGTAAACAACAGCTGGTGCCCGATATCTAAGGAAGTATCACGGTTTTGCTCATCTGAGGTAGAGTATCTCATGATAAGCTGTAGACCACACTATCTACATAGAGAGTTTTCAATGAGCAGTATTCCGCCATAAGCAAACAGGAAAACACTCATCCAGAAGCAGCACTCCTAGTGGCCGGGGACTTTAATGCAGGGTAACATAAATCAGTTTTACCTAATTTCTATCAGCATGTTAAACGTGCAACCAGAGGAAAAAAACTCTGGACCACCTTTACTCCACAAACAGAGAAGCATACAACGCTCTCCCTCGCTCTCCATTTAGCAAATCTGACCATAATTCTATCCTCCTGATTCCTGCTTACAAACGAAAATTAAAGCAGGAAGCATCAGTGACCCGGTCTCTAAAAAAGTGGTCAGATGAAGCAGATGCTAAACTACAGGACTGTTTTGCTAGCACAGACTGGAATATGTTCCGGGATTCTTCCGATGGCATTGAGGAGTACACCACATCAGTCACTGGCTTTATCAATAAGTGCATCGAGGACGTCGTCCCCACAGTGACCGTACTTACATACCCTAACCAGAAGCCATGGACTACAGGCAACATTCGCACTGAGTGAAAGGTTACAGCTGCCGCTTTCAAGGAGCGGGTCTCTAACCCTGAAGCTTTAAAAAAAATCCCGCTATTCCCTCCAACGAACAATCAAACAGGCAAAGGGTCAATACAGGACTAAGATTGAATTGTACTACACCGGCTCCGACGCTTGTCGGATGTGGCAGGGCTTGCAAACCATTACAGACTACAAATGGAAGCACAGCCGCGAGCTGCCCAGTGACACGAGCCTACCAGACGAGCTAAATAACTTCTATGCGCGCTTCGAGGCAAGTAACACTGAAGCATGCATGAGAGCATCAGCTGTTCCCGGACGACTGTGTGATTACGCTCTGCTTTAAACAGGTCAACATTCACAAGGCCGCAGGGCCAGACGAATTACCAGGACGTGTACCCCGAGCATGCGCTGACAACTGGCAAGAGTCTTCACTGACATTTTCAACCTCTCTCTGCCTGAGTCTGTAATACCAACATGTTTCATGGAGACCACCATAGTCCCTGTGCCCAAGGACACTAAGGTAACCTGCCTAAATGACTACCGACCCGTAGCACTCACTTCTGTAGCCATGAAGTGCTTTGAAAGGCTGGTTATGGCTCACATCAATACCATTATCCAAGAAACCCTAGACCCACTTCAATTTCCATAACGCACCAACAGATCCACAGATGATTCAATCTCTATTGCACTCCACACTGTCCTTTCACCCCTGGACAAAAGGAACACCAATGTGAGAATGCTATTCATTGACTACAGCTCAGTGTTCAACACTATAGTGCCCTCAAAGCTCATCACTAAGCTAAGGACCCTGGGACTAAACACCTCCCTCTGCAACTGGATCCTGGACTTCCTGACGGGCCACCCCTAGGTGGTAAGGGTAGGTAAAAACACATCCGCCACGCTGATCCTCAACACAGGGGCCCCTCAAGGGTTGCCTGCTCTGTCCCCCCCTGTTCACTCACGACTCCCCGGCCAGGCACGACTTCAACACCATCATTAAGTTTGCTGACGGCACAACAGTGGTAGCCCTGATCATCGACCCTATAGGGGGGAGGTCAGAGACCTGATCGTGTCGTGCATGGCCAACAACCTCTCCCTCAACATGATCAAGACAAAGGAGATGATTGTGGACTACAGGAAAAGGAGGACCGAGCACGCGCCCATTCTCATCGACCGGGCTGTAGTGGAACAGGTTGAGAGCTTCAAGTTCCTTGGCGTCCACAACACCAACAAACTAACATGGTCCAAGCACACCAAGACAGTCATGAAGAGGGCACGACAAAGCCTATTTCCCCTCAGGAGACTGAAAAGATTTAGCATGGCTCCTCAGATCCTCAAGAGGTTTTACAGCTGCACCATCGAGAGCATCCTGACGGGTTGCATCACTGCCTGGTATGGCAATTGCTCTGCCTCTGGCTGTAAGGCAATACAGAGGGTAGTGCGAACGGCCCAGTACATCACCAGGGCCAAGCTTCCTGTCATCCAGGACCTCTATACCAGGCGGTGTCAAAGACTCCAGTCATCCTAGTCATAGACTGTTGTCTCTACTACCACACGGCAAGCTGTACCAGAGCGCCAAAACTATGTCCAAGATGCTTCTAAACAGCTTCTACCCCGAGGCCATAAGTCTCCTGAACAGCTAATCAAATGGCTACCCAGACTATTTGCATTGTGCCCCCCCACGTTGACTAACCGGTGCCCCCACACGTTGACTCTGTACCGGTACCCCCTGTATATACAGTAGCCCCGCTATTGTTATTTACTTCTGTTCTTTATTTATTTGTTTTTTTTATCTGTAAAGGTCTACACCTGTTGTATTCGGCGCATGTGACAAAA
Source organism: Salmo trutta (assembly GCF_901001165.1). Lineage (NCBI taxonomy): Eukaryota > Metazoa > Chordata > Actinopteri > Salmoniformes > Salmonidae > Salmo > Salmo trutta. The sequence continues at coordinate 41,109,466 of NC_042968.1, read as the reverse complement.
AAAATGTCATTTGATTTGATTTACACCGTCCAATGAAATGCTTACTTGCAGGTTCCATCTGGACAATGCAACAACAATAAGAAATAATACAAGAGAAGAATATGAACATAAAGTAAATGTCTCAGTAGAAAAAACATTTTAGCATCAGTATAATACAGGAAGGGTCAATTTATAGTCCAATATTTACATGTGTTTTGGTGAAGGGGGGATTGGGGGGAGTGTAATTGTTTAAATTGTACGATGGGGGGTGTAATTGTTTAAATTGTGTGATTGGGGGGGAGTGTAATTGTTTAAATTGTGCAGTATTTAGCAAGTATAATATGAGTCTGGTAGAATTAGTTGTGGAGTGTGTGTGTGTGTGTGTGTGTGTGTGTGTGTGTGTGTGTGTGTGTGTGTGTGTGTGTGTGTAACACATGCGTGTGTGTATGAGTTTATATCTGTGTTGCCGTGTGAGTGAATGCATGTATGCTAAGGTACTCAGAATCAGAGCAGGTGGTCAGTCCTGTTAGAATCAGAGCAGGTGGTCAGTCCTGTTAGAATCAGAGCAGGTGGTCAGTCCTGTTAGAATCAGAGCAGGTGGTCAGTGCTGTTCGGGTTAGAATCAGAGCAGGTGGTCAGTCCTGTTAGAATCAGAGCAGGTGGTCAGTCCTGTTAGAATCAGAGCAGGTGGTCAGTCCTGTTAGAATCAGAACAGGTGGTCAGTCCTGTTAGAATCAGAGCAGGTGGTCGGCCCGTCAGGAGGTCCAGGATCCAGTTGCAGAGGATGGTGTCCAGACCCAGGGCTCTGAGCTTGGTGGAAACATTAGTGGTGAACGCTGAACTGCAGTCAATGAATAACATTCTCACATTGGTGTTCCTCTTGTCCAGATGTGTTACGGTCGTGTGAATAGCGATGGAAATGGGCACTTTTATTTGTCACATGTGCCAAATAAAACAGGTGTAGACTTTACCGTGAAAGTGTATGAGCCCTTCCCCAACAATGCAGAGTTAAATAGTAAGACTTTAGTAACACAATAAAATAACGAGGCCATATACAAGGGGTACCGGTACTGAGTCAATGTGGTACGAGGTAGTTGTGGTAAAGGAGGGAATATGTACATACTGGAAGGTGTAAAAGTGACTATGCATTCAGGATAAATAATTAACAGAGTAGCAGCAGCGTATGTGTCAGAGTGCAAAATGTGTGTGTGTGTGTGTGTGTGTGTGTGTGTGTGTGTGTGTGTGTGTGTGTGTGTGTGTGTGTAGCATGTGTGACTGTGTGGGTAGAGTCCAGTCAGTGTGTGGGTAGAGTCCAGTCAGTGTGTGGGTAGAGTCCAGTCAGTGTGTGGGTAGAGTCCAGTCAGTGTGTGGGTAGAGTCCAGTCAGTGTGTGGGTAGAGTCCAGTCAGTGTGTGGTGTCATGACGTTGGCCTGTGGGTAAGGTTTCTGACCCCCCCCATAAATACCTTTCTCCCTTCCCCTCTCTGACCCTACTGAAGGACTTGAATAGCCTGTGTTAAATATAGAGAGTCTGGGAACATCAAACAAATGAGGAAAAGGAACCATATTTTGGTAATAAAACCAGTTGGAAATATGCTTGGGAACGTAATGAGTATGTATGTCAGTTCGGTTGTCATCTGAGACATTATGACTGATGACAGGACGACATAAACTGTACCTGGGAAAGTATACACCCTCTAGTTATCAGAGTCACATGAAATTGAAATGTTTGATATTGAAATTGTTTGTTAGGAGATTAAATGTAATTTTAGCTTCCAAATGAGAGAATTGGGTTGCTTGATCAGTGGCCCACCCCTGTGAAGAGACAGGGGTTATAAACGATGAAACACATCCTTCCCCCTCTCCACTATATAAGCCTTTGACGAAAAGATAACCACGTTGTTCCAGTACGTGAGGTCTGCAGCCTCTACGTTAGAAGGACACACATGTCAAGTACAGAACTAAGCCAACCTCGGCGTGAGCTTTGGTGGCGAATGGTATGAACTTTGAGCTTCTTCACTACAGAAGTGATACTTCCTAGCCGTTGAGTTAGCAGCGGCCGCTGTAAACGTGGGCTAGGAAAGGACGGACGACGGATCCAGTCTAACAAACAGACGAAGATACCACCACGTATCCAAGGTACCACCAGAGACATTTGTCCGAGGACAGGAAGATCTGTTGGCCAACCCGGCCAGCATCTACGACCAATCTACCGAAGCGCAGCTCAGAGTAAATATTTATTGCATTTTCCTTTTCCAAATGGGCGGTAATTTAGAATGCATAAGATAATGTATTTACGATAGCATAGCTGCTGTTTGTTTGTTCCTAAGTCTTCCCGCTCTTTCATTCAAGCCCAACCCCCTTTCCTTTGTGTAACCAGCCGTCATATCTGTTCCGTCCACCGGGACGTTTTCTGTATGACATCATTTGTATTCTGTGTATTTGTAATTCTGTGTGATTAGTTTAGGTATTTAGAAAATAAATAATTAAACCCAATTTTGTATTGCTGATTCAACATGTTAGCCCAGAGTATACTCTGCTTCCTAAGAATTTAACATTGTTCAATGATCCAAAAAGGGTGTGAACAGACACATATTGACGCCCCGTGCGAGGAATCTAAAATAGGATGACGCTTTCATTTTGATTCAGCCTATATAAAATTGAAAAGCAGATTACATAATATACCAAGTTTATTATATACATTATGGGAATTGTAGACCGGAATTATTGGTGCGTGTGTGCTCTGGAGAATCGCCTCCGTGTTGTGCTCTGACGTAGTCAGTGGGTAGCATAAACTATACAGTTCTGTATGAGAGCTGATAAAGCTATCTGAGAAATAGCGCGTTTGGCCAAACGCTGGGCTATTTCTGCCTCGCACGTTTCAGACGCGTGTTGGCTAGGTCATTATTAATTTCTCGAGCGAGGACAAAGAGCCAGCCAATTGAAATTTAGGAGAGATTAGCTTGACCAGCGATAAGTATCTCTCTGTCTCTCTCGCGTTTCGATGCGAGTAGACCACGGTGCATTTCGTTGTTTGCTGCGAGTTCCGGTTAAAACATCGTCAAATATCGCCGAAAAGGGTTTGAACATAATACGTTACAGGTAAAACCTTTCCCTTGCCAAGGGAATCCTATGTTGTGCATTTTTCAGGCATCAAGTAGCATTAGCTTGCTCGAGATGCTAAGCTAACAAAAGGGAAAACAGCCATTTTGTTATGTGCCACATTGTAAATCCTCCGCCTTGCTGAACGGAAGTCCCGCCCTGGGTACTTCCGCTTGATTTCAGCGTATGCCAGCAGGGACCTCTGAATAGTCACCAGTACTTTCCTTCAAGAAGAATTAGTCAGGTGACACTCAAGTCGTTACTCATGATATCCAGACGGATATCGATGTCTTATTCAATTGAACTAATAAGTGAAATTGCCAGATTTACATTCTCAAGTGGATCTTTTAAATAATATCCAAATTGATGAGTTTTCTAAATGAGACATTGTAATCTTTTTCCCACATTAACCTCGATGAATAAACCTCTCAGGTTAATTAAAGTTTAAATCCCAAATAGCCTATACAGGTTTGATTTATCATTAAAATTGATCAATCAGTAAAATTTGTTTTTTGCAAAACCCATTCAGTAATCCAGTACTGACAGAAGTCCCGCCCACGCGGGAATCCCATGTGGCTTCGGCCCAAAGAAGAAGTGTACCATAGTGGGGAGTGTTCCTAACATTTGAACTACTGTTTACACTTATGATATCCAACCAATGGAGATTGTATGGATTATCATCTCATTCAATTTAATAAGTTAAATTGTTGAACATACCTTAATGTTCTTGCAATCAAATGAGACACTTTTAAACTTCCCATATTAACCTGGATGAAGCAACCTCTCAGGTTAATTCAAGTTTAATACCCAGATAGCCTACCCAGGTAGGATTAATCATTGGCATTGATTCATTAATTCAATTTGCTTTTGCAAATTCATTCACGTCCAACTTCCACATTACTGGTACAGTACTGATGGTTCGTCAACATCTATGAATAGATTAAACTTGTCTTTGCAGCTTCCAATGAATTCCAAACCCAAACATTGAAAAAAAATAGGAACATTTTTCCTCTAAATTTTTCTAATAATGTGCAAGCTACCAAAGGAGGTGGTCACCACTCCTCCGCTAATTAGTGAACCTCAACCCATAAAAGAATCGATCTCTGACCTCAGCAGGGTTACCAACCCTAATTATGACATTAGCGAAAACACAGCCGAAATTGCGAACGCTCTCCAAAATCAACCATCAAACACAGGCTTTGTGACGGTTCTCTCCACTTTAGCACTTATGTATTGCAATCAAAGTTTGGCATCGATCCAATACCACAGTGCACAGCTGAAGCACGTGCAAGACATGGCTAACATGAGGGCAAAGGTGGAGAGAACTGAGCAACTATTGACAAAAGCAGGAAATGAAAACATTCTGCTAGCCGAGGAACTGCATTTGAAATCGGAAGAATTAAAAGTAATTGCAAATACTTATGACGATGAACGAGCGCAAACTCGCCAACAAAATCGTCATCTGCAGGAACAACTTGATTTAGCCAAAACTAAATACGATGTAGTACACTCCAAACTAGATAAATCTGTCGAGTTATCTATAAACAGGAGCGCACAATTTGATAACACGCAGGCAGTTTTGTTGAACGTTACTCAAGGTAACAATGTTCTACTCCAAATTCTGCAGACCAAAGACGATCAGTTGATGAACACAATGACTAAGTTGGATGACAAATCAGCAGAACTTATTGAAGTTGCTGACCAAATGAATGACGAGAGAACTCAGGTGATGAGGATGGAAATATTGATTTCTAAGCAAGCAAAGGAAATCTCATCACTGAATCTCTCGCTCCGTACTCAAGACCTCTATCTGCAAACCATGACAGATAAGTTTGAGACTGAAAGGAGCAGAGGTGACACTCACGTGTCCAAAATTGGTACTCTAAGCGCTCAAGTGGACTCTGCAATGCAGCAGAATTCCACCCTTAGGTACCATCTGGAGGAAATCCAGAATGGTCACGCTCTACAGCGCGACTACCCATCCAAGCAACCGGAGCCCTGTACTCACAGGAGTGAAGATAATAGGTTTCAGACCTTGCCTCCCTCATGTGTCCCTCAGTCTTCTCCTCTTGGCCCTTCGGCACTGAGTAATATGGCGCCTCTTGGCCAACAACAACAAGGCTTGGCTTCTTCTCTTGGCCTTTCGGCCCCAATCTCTCCACAGGATGAAGCCAACCCTCTCCGCCCACTTGGTGCGGAATACCTTGACAAACTCGTCAAGAATTTCCCCACCTTTGACCCCGTTCCAGGTCAGCCAAATGATACTGAGACGTTCCTAGCTGACATAGAGGATGCGTTGGATGGCTACCCGAACGCTACGGGTTCTGACAGGGTTTACCTGTTGAAGCGAACGTCGAATAGACACGTGACGAGGTTCATTCGCCTACAACAGCAACACGTGCTAAATGACTACGCTAAACTTGCCACAGCTTTGAAATTAGAATTCAGTGGTTCTGCGACTCGCAAACACGATAGCTCACTGGCTAACACCATCAAACAAGCTCGGAACGAACACCCACAAGCTTACTATCATAGGCTTCGTTCAGCTTACTTTGGCCTACTCACTGAAACAGGAATGGAAGAGCTGTTACCATTCAAACAAATGTTTCTGTCGAACATGTATCCCACCTTCATTACCTACTTGGGCCCTGCAGCCCACGTTGGCTTGCCTATCTTACAACTCAGAGAGCTTGCAAGCACAGCTTTGAGGCATCAAAAGCTCGCAACACTAAGAGCCCTGACCACTCGGTTTTGAAGTTTGACCAGGAGCACTCACTCCAGTTAGAGGGTGCATTATCAGGTATTGGAGCGTCGAGAGATGACGCACCACAACAATTTCTACCACGAAACCATGATTCCAATAACCGCCGCGGACGAAATAACTGTAAAGTACGTCGTCTTCAAAACAACTACCGCTACAATCGACCTGTTCGCTACGTTCCTGCACCTAACCCACACAAAGTGTCAGAGCACAAGGGTAACAAAGGGTTGAAGGACGATCAAAACGTAGACCAATGTTCTCCAGAAGTCCCACTATGGGAAGAACTAAAGCGAGAACAATTTGAGAAAAGGGTAAAAGATAAGTCACAAGGACTAGATGGGGAACTACCGGACACCAGGTCCGCAGAAATTAACACCCATAGCAAGGACGTTAAAGTTCAAATTGCTCCCGCTCTCATTCAAGACCCTATCCAGGGCCCGCTTGATCAAGAAACAAGCCCCCGGGCTTTGTCTGTAGACTCTGATACAAAAGTCGCGAAGAAAAAGGTCAAACGCTTCGTTAAAGCCAAGCCCACTCAAAATCGGAAAAGTCAATCTGCTTCCACCTTGAACAGAAATGGCACATCACGTCGTTGCGAACGACCACTCCACTTTGTGGGGAATATGTCCACTAACCACGAATCTAAACGGCCATACGTGGAAACAGTCCTGGAGGATTGCTTAACTTGTCATGCGCTAATTGATTCGGGTGCGACAATATCACTCATCTCTCAAACATTGTTTGATGATCTCAAAAGGGCTTTGAAGCCGACTAAACGTTGGTTAAAAGTGGAGCGATGCGAAACTACACTTCGAGGGGTCACTCAGACTACCTCGCCTCTCACGTTGAGAGTCATGCTGAAACTACACTTCAAGTACGTATCGCTCGCTCACCCTGTGTATGTTACCAGCCTCGAAACTGTACCCCTGCTACTTGGAGCAGACTTGATGGATCGGTTACTACCATTGATGGATTGGAAAACCAACCAGGTATGGTCACAGGCCACAGTGCCTTCTCCACTGACCACACTGTCTTCCCCTAACGCTAGCTGCAACGCAGTCATTCACGAGGGGTATCTGTCGAAAGCACCCCTTGGGAAAAAGACGTTTAGAAACCTCTTGGAGCAGAATCCGATCCAAGAAGATATTACGATATCTCGACACATTCCATCAGCCAATCTGATTAACCATTCTTTTCATGATTTTTAGCCAGCTGTCTCTGTGAATGAGCAACTTCCCTCCTCCTTGCAGTCGTGCAATACGGTAGTTGAGATGAACTTCTCTTGCCCTTCGGACACTTCCGCAAGCACTGCGGCCGTCTTAGCAAGAAAAACATTGATGCGCAGAGTACACTCTGCTTCCGATGATACACCTTCTGCTTTGTTGGGGACTGTCACCCCTTACAATGACACTAATGGCGTCAGTCCAGCAACTGACCCGATGACTCCCACTGGTGAAACACTTTGCGATATCACAGACCGATATCCTCGTCTCAGTTTGCAGGTACTGAAGAGGTTGCCACACGCGGACGCGGTGGTGACTGACAGACCTCGACAGCCACTGAGGGTGTTGAAGCACAAACACCAGGAGATTTGGTTGAAAGGTTACAGCCATTCTCATAATAACGCGGCCACTGACAACTCGTACATAGGGTCCTGACCTTTTCGTTTGCGCCTCGGACACCAACACCACCCGCTGGTGGGGGGGTCCCGAGACACAAAGGGGGGGGAATAGTAGCCCAGACCCATGATGAGCCTCATCGAGGCCGGTGGGGGGGTCGAGACTAGGACAACACCGTACGAGGCCGCCAGAGCATAAATCAAATCTAGTTGTAAACTCCCCTATGAGAACAGTGAGGAGCAGACAGGCCCCTAGACGGGGATTATCTTAGAACACATCTAAGATAGTTCTGAGGTGTACCACACTGGTCGTAAAGGAAGTCCAGTGGACTTGTCCACCTCCAAAACAAATGGCAACAATAATCATTCCTTGCCATGTGTAGGTTCAACTACAATACAACTAGTAATATGCTCCAATCATGTGTTCCGGTAGATAATATTTCAGAATAAATCGGTAGGACAACTGGACCCCTTGAATACCAGTACCAATACCACAGTCAGTCCAGCAACACTCAGTAAGAGGATTAGTAACCTCACAAGTTAAATTGCTATTGATAATAGCGACATAGGAGTCACTCAGAGTGCAACACGGGGAAGGGAATCTCCATTGCACTCTTCCAATGGTTAACACATGCCACTAATAAAAAGAACCCTCCGTTCAGGAGAAAAGTTGTTAGAAGTCATGAACCATGATCACACCACGTACGACTGGTCTAATACTTAGAGTACTTCCGCCGTGAGGTTAGCTCCTCCGTGGATAACATAGCTATGAAATAGACTTCATACCTACCGCCACTACAATAGTAGAAGACACCGTGACTTGTAGAAAACTACTACAGACTCCCTTGACACCAATTCTGACTGACCTCCAGGCATTGACCTGAAAATTACCTGACTACGTCAGACTCATTCTGAACAAGTTGTAATCTGCCAGGATACTTGGTTTTCTTCCCTTGACATGCGCGATTGTGTAAGCATAAACGCACATGCACAACGGAACATCCAATTAGGATTTATGCTAGGACCACTTAAGGGTCCAAGCAAAATACCAGCCTTAGTAAAGTTGAACATTTACTTCTAGGCCTTTGACTCTACAGCACTCACCAGTTTTCTAACCAGAAGTCCATAGGTCATCCTTGTAGACTGCCCAAAACTAGTGCCTTACAGCTGTAGACTTATCATATAGTTGTCACCTTAGGATAGTACCCTAAGCGCCACCCCACAAATTAGGAAAGCCATAAATATGACATTAGACAATGCCATGATAGGGTCATTTTGCCAAGACCATGGACGTAGATAGAATATAGTCCAATTAGATGATTAAGGTGGCATAACTATATTTTGTTTTGTTTATGCTTTCATTCATTTTGTTTCATTTTCTTCGGCACATAGAAAGTGATAAAGCCATAAACAACTCCCCCCATACAACCATCAGTTAGTGCCACAACGCCGCTCATTTGGGAGGAAATGTAATGATATATTTCATGAGTGTGTGTGCGTTGTTAACATCTGCCTAAGTTACTGCCCAGATATTCCAGTCTGGACGACCAGACGACGGGTCCGGAACGGCGATCCCAATCCGGACATCCGCTGCCGAGCCATGGAACGGACTTCTTCATTTGCAGAGACCCTACCCGGGTCGAACACCAGAGGGGGGACTGCAATAGCAACCACCAACTGGACATCTGCTGCCCAGCCTTGGAGCGGACTTCTTCATTTGCAGACACCCTACCCGGGTCGACCGCCAGATGGGGACCACAACGATGATCCACAACCAGGACAACCCACGTTCATTTTTATGTTGGTTTACAACATGCAGTTTAATCGCAAGATTGAACCCAACATGGGGGGACTGTCATGACGTTGGCCTGTGGGTAAGGTTTATAACCCCCCCCCATAAATACCTTTCTCCCTTCCCCTCTCTGACCCTACTGAAGGACTTGAATAGCCTGTGTTAAATATAGAGAGTCTGGGAATATCAAACAAATGAGGAAAAGGAACCATATTTTGGTAATAAAACCAGTTGGAAATATGCTTGGGAACGTAATGAGTATCTATGTCAGTTCGGTTGTCATCTGAGACATTATGACTGATGACAGGACGACATAAACTGTACCTGGGAAAGTATACACCCTCTAGTTATCAGAGTCACATGGAATTGTTATGCAATTGAAATGTTTGATATTGAAATTGTTTGTTAGGAGATTAAATGTAATTTTAGCTTCCAAATGAGAGATTTGGGTTTTCATAAGGAAAGTGCCCTGCTTGATCAGTGGCCCACCCCTGTGAAGAGACAGGGGTTATAAACGATGAAACACATCCTTCCCCCTCTCCACTATATAAGCCTTTGATGAAAAGATAACCACGTTGTTCCCGTACGTGAGGTCTGCAGCCTCTACGTTAGAAGGACACACATGTCAAGTACAGAACTAAGCCAACCTCGGCGTGAGCTTTGGTGGCGAATGGTATGAACTTTGAGCTTCTTCACTACAGAAGTGATACTTCCTAGCCGTTGAGTTAGCAGCGGCCGCTGTAAACGTGGGCTAGGAAAGGACGGACGACGGATCCAGTCTAACAAACAGACGAAGATACCACCACGTATCCAAGGTACCACCAGAGACATTTGTCCGAGGACAGGAAGATCTGCTGGCCAAACCGGCCAGCATCTACGACCAATATACCGAAGCGCAGCTCAGAGTAAATATTTATTGCATTTTCCTTTTCCAAATGGCCGGTAATTTAGTAATGCATAAGATAATGTATTTACGATAGCATAGCTGCTGTTTGTTTGTTCCTAAATCTTCCCGCTCTTTCATTCAAGCCCAACCCCCTTTCCTTTGTGTAACCAGCCATCATGTATGACATCATTTGTATTCGGTGTATTTGTAATTCTGTGTGATTAGTTTAGGTATTTAGTAAATAAATAATTAAACCCAATTTTGTATTGCTGATTCAACTTGTTAGCCAGGGTTCGTGAAGATAACCAAGAATTTGCAACTTTCATTATGAGACTGAAAATAAGACAAGGGTTAATATTGACTGCTATCGATGTAAAATATTACAAAGTATTTTAAGAGTTTATTCGGAAGATAACGGCTCTATAAACGTTCTTCCGTGGTGCCCCGACTTTCTAGTTAATTACATTTACATGATTAGCTTAATCAGGTAATATTAATTACAGAGAAATCATTTTATAGGTTAGCATGTCATATCACTTAATCCGGCATAGCCAAAGACACGACAGTGGGTAGAGTCCAGTCAGTGTGGGGGTAGAGTCCAGTCAGTGTGGGGGTAGAGTCCAGTCAGTGTGGGGCTGGAGTCCAGTCAGTGTGGGGGTAGATTCCAGTCAGTGTGGGGGTAGAGTCCAGTCAGTGTGTGGGTAGAGTCCAGTCAGTGTGTGGGTAGAGTCCAGTCAGTGTGTGGGTAGAGTCCAGTCAGTGTGTGGGTAGAGTCCAGTCAGTGTGTGGGTAGAGTCCAGTCAGTGTGTGGGTAGAGTCCAGTCAGTGTGTGGGTAGAGTCCAGTCAGTGTGCGGGTAGAGTCCAGTCAGTGTGCGGGTAGAGTCCAGTCAGTGTGCGGGTAGAGTCCAGTCAGTGTGCGGGTAGAGTCCAGTCAGTGTGCGGGTAGAGTCCAGTCAGTGTGCGGGTAGAGTCCAGTCAGTGTGCGGGTAGAGTAGAGTCCAGTCAGTGTGCGGGTAGAGTCCAGTCAGTGTGCGGGAAGAGTCCAGTCAGTGTGCGGGTAGAGTCCAGTCAGTGTGCGGGTAGAGTCCAGTCAGTGTGCGGGTAGAGTCCAGTCAGTGTGTGGGTAGAGTCCAGTCAGTGTGTGGGTAGAGTCCAGTCAGTGTGTGGGTAGAGTCCAGTCAGTGTGTGGGTAGAGTCCAGTCAGTGTGTGGGTAGAGTCCAGTCAGTGTGTGGGTAGAGTCCAGTCAGTGTGAGGGTAGAGTCCAGTCAGTGTGAGGGTAGAGTCCAGTCAGTGTGCATAGAGCCGGCGCAAGAGAGTCAGTGCAAATACAAACAGGGTCAAACAGTCCGGGTAGACATTTGATTAACTGTTCAGCAGTCGTATGGCTTTGGGGTCAAAGCTGTTTAGAAGCCTCTTGGATCTAGACTTGGTGCTCCGGTACCACTTGCCGTGTGGTAGCAGAGAGAACAGTCTATGACTCGGGTGGCTGGAGGCTTTGACAATTTTTAGGCCACCGCCTGGTATAGAGGTTCTGTGATGTACTGGGTGGTACGCATTGCCCTCTGTAGCGCCGTACGGTCGGATGCCAAGCAGTTGCCGTACCAGGCGGTGATGCAGCCAGTCAACATGCTCTCAATGGTGTAGCTGTGGAACTGTTGGAAGATCTGAGGGCCTATAACAAATCTTTCAGCCTCCTGAGAGGGAAGAGGATTTGTCGTGCCCTCTTCACGACTGTGTTGGTGTGTTTGGACCATAATAGGTCCTTGGTGCTGGAGGACACAGAGGAACTTGAACTTGAAGCTCTCGACCCACAACAACCCCGTCGATCTGAACGGGGGCGTGCGATTGGACCTCCGTAGAGGTTGTTGGCCTGGCACCACGCTTCCAGGTCTCTGACCTCCTCCCTATAGTCTCGTCGTTGTCGGTGATCAGGTCTACCACCGTCGTGTAGCCGACAAACTTAATAACGGTGTTGGAGTCGTGGGTGAACAGGGAGTACAGGATGGGACTAAGCACACACCCCTGAGGGGCCCCCATGTTGAGGATCAACGTGGCGGATGTGTTGTCTACCTTCACCTCTAGAGGGCAGTAAGGTGTTGAATTCTGAGCTGTAGTCAATTAACTTCATTCTCATGAAGGTGTTCCTGATGTCCAGTTGGGAAAGGACAGAGATGCAGCCTACTACAGTGAGATGCAGCCTACTACAGTGAGATACAGTGAGATGCAGCCTACAGGCACAGATTACTACAGTGAGATACAGACTACAGCCTACTACAGTGAGATACAGCCTACAGCCTACAACAGTGAGATGCAGCCTACAGCCTACAGTATACTACAGTGAGATGCAGCCTACTACAGTGAGATGCAGCCTACAGCCTACTACAGTGAGATGCAGCCTACTTCAGTGAGATGCAGCCTACTACAGTGAGATGCAGCCTACTACAGTGAGATACAGCCTACTACAGTGAGATACAGCCTACTACAGTGAGATACAGCCTACTACAGTGAGATACAGCCTACAGCCTACTACAGTGAGATGCAGCCTACAGCCTACAGCAGTGAGATACAGCCTACTACAGTGAGATACAGCCTACTACAGTGAGATACAGCCTACTACAGTGAGATACAGCCTACTACAGTGAGATACAGCCTACAGCCTACTACAGTGAGATGCAGCCTACAGCCTACAGCAGTGAGATACAGCCTACAGCCTACTACAGTGAGATACAGCCTACAGTCTACTACAGTGAGATACAGCCTACAGTCTACTACAGTGAGATACAGACTACAGCCTACTACAGTGAGATACAGTCTACAGTCTACTACAGTGAGATGCATTCTACAGCCTACTACAGTGAGATGCAGCCTACTACAGTGAGATGCAGTCTACAGTCTACAACAGTGAGATGCAGCCTACAGCCTACAGCCTACAACAGTGAGATACAGTCTACAGTCTACTACAGTGAGATGCAGCCTACTACAGTGAGATGCAGCCTACAGTCTACTGCAGTGAGATACAGCCTACTACAGTGAGATACAGTCTACAGTCTACTACAGTGAGATGCAGTCTACAGCCTACTACAATGAGATGCAGCCTACTACAGTGAGATGCAGCCTACAGCCTACTACAGTGAGATACAGTCTACAGTCTACTACAGTGAGATGCAGCCTACAGCCTACAGTCTACTACAGTGAGATGCAGTCTAAAGTCTATTACAGTGAGATGCAGCCTACAGTCTACTACAGTGAGATGCAGCCTACAGCCTACTACAGTGAGATGCAGCCTACAGTCTACTACAGTGAGATGCAGCCTACAGTCTACAGCCTACTACAGTGAGATGCAGCCTACAGTCTACTACAGTGAGATGCAGCCTACAGTCTACAGTCTACTACAGTGAGATGCAGTCTACATCCTACTACAATGAGATGCAGCCTACTACAGTGAGATGCAGCCTACAGCCTACTACAGTGAGATACAGCCTACAGCCTACTACAGTGAGATGCAGCCTACAGTCTACTACAGTGAGATGCAGCCTACAGCCTACAGTCTACTACAGTGAGATGCAGTCTACAGTCTACTACAGTGAGATGCAGCCTACAGTCTACTACAGTGAGATGCAGCCTACAGCCTACTACAGTGAGATGCAGCCTACAGTCTACTACAGTGAGATGCAGCCTACAGTCTACAGCCTACTACAGTGAGATGCAGCCTACAGTCTACTACAGTGAGATGCAGCCTACAGTCTACTACAGTGAGATGCAGCCTACAGTCTACAGTCTACTACAGTGAGATGCAGTCTACAGCCTACTACAGTGAGATGCAGTCTACAACCTACTACAGTGAGATACAGTCTACAGCTTACTACAGTGAGATGCTGCCTATAGCCTACAGACTACTACAGTGAGATACAGCCTACAGTCTACTACAGTGAGATGCAGTCTACAGCGAGATACAGCCTACAGCCTACTACAGTGAGATGCAGTCTACAGTCTACTACAGTGAGATGCAGTCTACAGCCTACTACAGTGAGATGCAGTCTACAGCCTACTACAGTGAGATGCAGTATACAGCCTACTACAGTGAGATGCAGTCTACAGCCTACAGACTACTACAGTGAGATACAGCCTACAGTCTACTACAGTGAGATGCAGTCTACAGCGAGATACAGCCTACAGCCTACTACAGTGAGATGCAGTCTACAGTCTACTACAGTGAGATGCAGTCTACAGCCTACTACAGTGAGATGCAGTCTACAGCCTACTACAGTGAGATGCAGTATACAGCCTACTACAGTGAGATGCAGTCTACAGCCTGCAGTCTACTACAGTGAGATGCAGGCTACAGCCTACTACAGTGAGATGCAGTCTACAGCCTACTACAGTGAGATGCAGTCTACAGCCTACTACAGTGAAATGCAGTCTACAGCCTGCAGTCTACTACAGTGAGATACAGTCTACAGCCTACTACAGCGAGATACAGCCTACAGCCTACTACAGTGAGATGCAGTCTACAGCCTACTACAGTGAGATGCAGTCTACAGCCTGCAGTCTACTACAGTGAGATGCAGGCTACAGCCTACTACAGTGAGATGCAGGCTACAGCCTACTACAGTGAGATGCAGCCTACAGCCTACTACAGTGAGATGCAGCCTACAGCCTACTACAGTGAGATACAGCCTACTACAGTGAGATGCAGCCTACAGTCTACAGCCTACTACAGTGAGATGCAGCCTACAGTCTACTACAGTGAGATGCAGCTTATAGTCTACAGTCTACTACAGTGAGATGCAGTCTACAGCCTACTACAGTGAGATGCAGTCTACAGCCTACAGTCTACTACAGTGAGATGCCGCCTACAGCCTACTACAGTGAGATGCTGCCTACAGCCTACAGCCTACTACAGTGACATGCAGCCTACAGCCTACTACAGTGAGATACAGCCTACAACCTACTACAGTGAGATACAGTCTACAGCCTACTACAGTGAGATGCTGCCTACAGCCTACAGCCTACTACAGTGACATGCAGCCTACAGCCTACTACAGTGAGATACAGCCTACAGTCTACTACAGTGAGATGCAGTCTACAGCCTACTACAGTGAGATACAGCCTACAGCATACTACAGTGAGATGCAGTCTACAGCCTACTACAGTGAGATGCAGTCTACAGCCTGCAGTCTACTACAGTGAGATGCAGGCTACAGCCTACTACAGTGAGATGCAGTCTACAGCCTACTACAGTGAGATGCAGTCTACAGCCTGCAGTCTACTACAGTGAGATACAGTCTACAGCCTACTACAGTGAGATACAGCCTACAGCCTACTACAGTGAGACGCAGTCTACAACCTACTACAGTGAGATGCAGTCTACAGCCTGCAGTCTACTACAGTGAGATGCAGGCTACAGCCAACTAGAGTGAGATGCAGCCTACAGCCTATTACAGTGAGATACAGCCTACAGCCTTCTACAGTGAGATACAGCCTACTACAGTGAGATACAGCCTACAGCCTACTACAGTGAGATACAGCCTACAGCCTACTACAGTGAGATACAGCCTACTACAGTGAGATACAGCCTACTACAGTGAGATACAGCCTACTACAGTGAGATGCAGCCTACAGCCTACTACAGTGAGTTGCAGCCTACAGCCTACTACAGTGAGATGCAGCCTACAGTCTACTACAGTGAGATGCAGCCTACAGCCTACTACAGTGAGATGCAGCCTACAGCCTACTAGAGTGAGATACAGCCATGCACAGCTGTCTTGCCAAACAAATAGACCCGCTTCAAACATGAAAAATCATGTCGCTCAGAAGTTCAGCAATACGTTGTGATACGGCACAATACACTTCCGTGAATCAAAGTCAACCCACGTAATCAATGAAGCAATGCCAGCCCACCATAAACACGTTTCCAATACGTACAGTTCCATTTACAGTAATGAAAATCAACGGGTTACCAAGACAACCATAATAGAATGAAGGATATCTATCTCTATGATGAAACATACCGATATGTAACTATATCCAGGGGAGCCATTTTGGTTCAAGATAACCATAATAGAATGTAGGATATCTATCTCTATGATGAAACATACCGATATGTAACTATATCCAGAGGACCCATTTTGGTTCAAGACAACCATAATAGAATGAAGGATATCTATCTCTATGATGAAGCATACCGATGTGTAACTATACCCAGGGGAGCCATTTTGGTTCATGCATTGAAATTATATTAAATTCTGCTTATGTCACGCTGAACCACAAATAAACAGAAACGTTTTTTTAAATGCTTTTGACCAAAAAGTGACAGGTTCAATAGTACAAAATCTCACGGCGCTCTATCAGCACCACGGACAGCGCCCCTACACACTAAAGCAAGATTTTTATTTAAAAAAACAACCAGGTAGATTGTTTCAATCTGACCTTTTCAAAAGACTTGCAGCTTCCTTGATGCTCTGTAGAACGTCCTGAGTAATTGATCATTCCATTCTCCACCCGAAAATCTTATTTGAAGATTCCCTTTCAAAGGCCAGTTGGATTAGTTGAACTTCCCTCGGGTGTAGCATGCTTCTTCTGTAATGACTGAACGCATTTGTCAACGTGGAAAATTAATTCTCGCAGGCAGCTGTGGACGTCCCAAAAAGTAAATCCATGTTTCAGTGCAGTAAGCCCGATCGGCATAGCGGAGAAAGGCCCAGAGAATCGTTGCAGGGTATATCAAGTAGGGTTCATTTTCCCTCATTGGAGTCAGAGCGGACGATTGGGTTAAGGACACACACAGGGGCTCCACCAGTTAGTTAGTAACTGTTGCGTTAGCTGAATTGTTCTGATATTTCACCGATAACAGCATACAACATGCTGAAGAACAGTCTTTCTACACTCAGTCACTTCTCCTCTGTCCATCTGGCCTACTGTACAAAACTTAACAAGAACAAAATCCTCATCTGTGCCTCAAAGTTGTAAATAAATACCATAACCAACCACTCAGGACAGGTGCAGTAGACTTAGTGGCTTAGGCACTTACGTAATGTTGTCGTTTGCTTGGAGCTGATGGTGCATCAGTTCCAATGGCATTGCACTGTGCTCTTATGGCTTCCAACTCGCTGTCGACGCCTCAGCTTCTCGACGCACTCCAACACACTGCGGACCACTTTGACTCCAGTGTAAAGATCTGTTGCTTTTGCCCAGAGTCATTTGTTTTGGAGGATGGAGAAGACTGAGGATTCTGTGTCCGTGGTCCATCACCACCGTCAGCATCCATGTAGCCTCGAGTCGTACTTCTGTGTTGTAGGAATGCATGCGTCCCCCCCCCCCAAAGGAGTCATACCTAACCGCCCAGTGGCTTTCCATAGCCCCCCTAAACACACAGCCACGTCTGTAGTCCTTGCCACATGCGTTGTGAGTCTGATTTGTCGAACATCAATTCAAGTTTGAGTCTTTTGTGTCCCTAATTGGATTTGTGGAGCTCGTACCTGCTTGCCTTGTACGCGTTGCGCGACACCGTTATTGTCAGGGTTCGTTCTGCTGACATGGACAACATTGTGCCACCAGTAGGAGTAGCAACACCAATGATGGTAACACACTTATCTCGGATGTCATGACTGTCCTGTGAGGATCAGAATGGGTCAGATCAGACTGGCGAGATGGTGACAGTGACCAGGCCTCTCTCTCTCTCTCTCCCACAGAGGGGAGAGACAGAGATCTTCTATTGTTGACAGGTCACACTAGGTTGTAAATGAAGGCGGAGAGGGCTCTCTCTTGCTCTTTAGTATCAACCAAAGAAATGTCTTTGTTCACAGACGCTTTTAGCCACCCAAATCTCTAAAGTCCAAAAAAGTGAATAATGGAACAATATTTCTAACGGAACGATGTGGGAAATGGTCTGTGGGGAACTATGGAAAACAAATGTAATATTGCTTTTCCTTTTGTGATGTTATTAAAAAACGGACTGGACAAAATACTGTGATTTGGAAAGGAAACCCATTTCATCTGTCAAGTTTCCATCCAGTATGTTGTCAAATGATATAAAAAAATGCTGAAAGTATTTTTGTTAAGATATGAACGTGATTTTAGGAGTCATAAGAGATAACTTCTAATCATATCTTTTGCACATTAATTAGCCACACCCCGAGGGAGGTCAGAGAGCTTGTCAGCATTACGTAACGGCTCGTTTTTACCAAGATTGCATAAAAAGCTTGGCAGACGAATCAACCTTTAGACCAGGAAAACATGAGAGGGGTAGCTTCATGTTAGAAATGGTTGAAACTTTGAATGTCACAAACCTCTTCGTCAGAAGATATGTTGAAATCGCTGTCGGACAAAGTGGACCAATATGCAGCGGATTGCGTGCTCATCATCATTTATTTTAAATGTGACCACGAGGAAAAAACAATAAACAAAACTCACGACAGGAACAGTGTAGCAGGCTAAACAAAAGCAGTGCTAACATACAACTACCCACAAACAACAAGACCAAACACACCCTAATATATAGGACTCCCAATCAAAGGCAACTAGAAAACACCTGCCTTCAATTGAGAGTCCATACCCCAATTAACTAACATAGAAACAGAACAGATAGAAAACCCATAGAAACACAAACATAGAAAAGAAACCCAAAACCCCGGAATACATAAACTAACTACCCTCTGCCACGTCCTGACCAAACTACAATAACAAATAATCCTCTATACTGGTCAGGACGTGACATTGAACTTCAACATGAGGTGAAGAAATTAACTCACCTTCCTTTGGACCAGAGAGACGAAGGGCTGCAGCTCATGTCCATCTTGGTTCAAAACCTGAATACCAACATAAGGAGGAAGAGGCAAGAAGCTCACCTCAGACAATCACTGGTACAGCTAATTAGCTGTCTTAAGTCAGATATCGAGAAAAGCGAATCTAAGTGAGACTATCCTACTACGCTCATCACCAATGGGAACCGTCGGCTGGTTATCTTCCAGAGTGAACAACAGTAGAAGACAGGAAAGGGGAGACCCCTTTCGGACAACCAGAGCCATACAGCGGGAAGGCCAACAACTTTCTGAGAAGGCTTGGTTCCGATCAAGCTAAACAACGAACAAAGGCATTTCACACGTAAATACATTCATGAATGTATCCCTTTGTCTCTGTTGTTCTCTTTTCCCCCCTCTCCATCTCTGTGTATTAAACCATCATATTTTGTCAGTCCACTTGGGACCTTTGTCTCATGTAAAGCGTGTATGTCTATTCTGTGTTATTATTTATTTAGCTAGTAAATAAATAATGAAACCAATTGGTGTAATACTGAATAATGAGCTAGGCTGGGGTTTCTGCAGATCCAAGAAGGTTACGACTGGAGCAAAGGTACAGGACGGCAGGTAGGGTCAGGGACAGCCAGAGTGGTCAGGCGGGCTGGTACAGGGTCAGGACAGACAAGGGTCAAAAACCAGGAGGATGAGAAAAAGAGAGGCTGAGAAAAGCAGGAGCTGAAACAAAAAAACGCTGGTTGACTTGAACAAACAAGACAAACTGGCAACAGACAAACAGAGAACACAGGAGTAAATACACAGGGGATAATGGGGAAGACGGGTGACACCTGGAGGGGGGTGGAGACAATCACAAGGACAGTTGAAACATATCAGGGCGTGACAGAAACTAATGCTGCGGATCTCACACATCCCGTTGTACCATGACAGATCTATGGAGGTAACGATTTTCTGAAATGGAGACCACAAATGCTCAAATCTAAAGGTCGTTAATCCAATAAAAAAATTATTTAATTAAGAAATACGATTAGTCACTTTGTTCACTATGTTATTTCCTTTCATCTAAGTTGACACTTTGGATTTAGACACAACACACAATCAATGGAATCCTCACAGTTATGACATACTAACATTTCAATAATAATAATAACAATGATAATTGTCTTTAATATAGACTCCTCCCCTAATAACAGTTTGTCATGGGAGGGAATGCTCAGGGTCCTTGTATATCTTTGTAATGAGTGATTTTCAAGGCGGGAAACACCAATGACAAAACTGAGGGACACGTTATATTTGTAATAAAATAGGCATTTTAATAGATTACTTTTTGTTGTTGTTGATTAAAACAATATATTAAACACTTGTGTTTACTTTCTAGCGTTGAAAATAATAGCTAGATATCTCTAAATCCCCAAAACATGTGACTACAAGTTTACACGTCACTACTGAGAAAGTGAATTTGCTCAACCTAAGTACTGTACTTTAACCAATGAATAAACATAAAGGTCTTTCACTATAAATTACTTTGGTCAACTCTTGAGTTCGACTAGGAATAGCCAGTCGTAATGAGGGTGCGTTTGTAAATTGCATCCAGTGTGTCAGAGTGCGCTCTGGGCCATTTGTAAATTCAGAGCATTGTCAGATTGTCCTTTAGTAAATTCAGAGCATTTTGCTCTCAGATCGTTCAGAGCGTCCAGAGCGTCCAGAGCGTTCAGAGCGTTCAGAGCGTCCAGAGCGTCCAGAGTGTCTAGAGCGTTCAGAGCGTTCAGAGCGTCCAGAGCGTTCAGAGCGTTCAGAGCGTCCAGAGCGTTCAGAGCGTCCAGAGCGTTCAGAGCGTTCAGAGCATCCAGAGTGTCTAGAGCGTTCAGAGCGTTCAGAGCGTCCAGAGCGTTCAGAGCGTCCAGAGCGTTCAGAGCGTCCAGAGCGTCCAGAGCGTTCAGAGCGTTCAGAGCGTCCAGAGTGTCTAGAGCGTTCAGAGCGTTGAGAGCGTTCACGCTGGACGCTCTGGCCGAGGAGTAGGGTTGATCCAGAGCATTCTGACCTCACAACGGCAGCCAAGCTAACTGGTTCAAATTGGCTAGCTTGCTAGTTACTTTCCAGACACATAATGAAAGAAAAAGCTCACTCTGACCACTTTACTCACCCTAGCAGAGGTAGTCAGACTGTTTTCATTTCATCTAGATCGTTAGTGACTGCATCTGTGCTGCTGGCAACAATTTAATTAACCTTTTACTGACACCTGTCATATTCAGCGGTTGTTTTGCGCATTCATAAATTCATCAGTTATTCTGCGCTCTGGCACACTCAAACGGGAGTGCTATGAAATCGAGGTAGATAGTCAAAATGAATTAAACTAACTCACATAGGAACGTGGCTCACCTTTTAACCTGGTACATTTCTATGGCAACGAATCCTTCAGAACTAACCTGTTCCGGGGGAGGCAGGCTAATTCAAGGCTAAACTCCATTTATTCTGAATGAAGTGAGAACTGGGAAGACGACTGATTTAAGTATTTTATTCATTACATTTTTTTTTTTGTTAAATTTTTTTTTGTAAAATGTTAAAATACATATCACATTATTTAGTAACGGCAGAATGCATTTTAAACAGTAAAAGGTTTGTATGACTTAATACAATTATCTTATTGATAGGAGTGAGAGGAAAAAAGTGTTGTGTATTGATCAGCACATCAAAGCACAGACGGCATTAACGATAACTCGTAAAAAACAGAAGGCACTTTCTAAAAAGTGTATTTCACACCGTAGCCTGCTGAATTAGCAAGATAACTTTTCTTTCATTTTGATTTCGGCACAAATTAAAATGTGGCGCTGACTCTCCCATGGATTGACGTTTCAGCATTGAGACAATGAGGAGTTCTGACTCGCCCATGGATTGATGTTTCAGAAATGTCTCAATGAAGTTTGGCGTTCGACCAGTCACGAAGGACACGTACATGCAGTTCTAAGTCTGCTAGAGTTAACTGAAGTTGGTTAGTTTTAGAAAACCCTAGGTAGATCGAGCTTGCTTTATAGGACACCCCTCAGGACACTGTCTCTGACCAGTTGTTGTGGTATTTATCCACCATGAGATCTGTTACAGAACAGGACACTGACCAGTTGTTGAGGTATTTATCCACCATGAGATCTGTTACAGAACAGGACACTGACTCCGACCAGTTGTTGAGGTATTTATCCACCATGAGATCTGTTACAGAACAGGACACTGACCAGTTGTTGAGGTATTTATCCACCATGAGATCTGTTACAGGACAGGACACTGACCCCGACCAGTTGTTGAGGTATTTATCCACCATGAGATATGTTACAGGACAGGACACTGACCAGTTGTTGTGTATTTATCCACCATGAGATCTGTTACAGAACAGGACACTGTCTCTGACCAATTGTTGAGGTATTTATCCACCATGAGATCTGTTACAGATCAGGACACTGTCTCTGACCAGTTGTTGTGGTATTTATCCACCATGAGATCTGTTACAGAACAGGACACTGTCTCTGACCAGTTGTTGAGGTATTTATCCACCATGAGATCTGTTACAGAACAGGACACTGACCAGTTGTTGAGGTATTTATCCACCATGAGATCTGTTACAGAACAGGACACTGTCTCTGACCAGTTATTGTGGTATTTATCCACCATGAGATCTGTTACAGAACAGGACACTGACCAGTTGTTGTGGTATTTATCCACCATGAGATCTGTTACAGAACAGGACACTGACCAGTTGTTGTGGTATTTATCCACCATGAGATCTGTTACAGAACAGGACACTGACCAGTTGTTGTGGTATTTATCCACCATGAGATCTGTTACAGAACAGGACACTGACCAGTTGTTGTGGTATTTATCCACCATGAGATCTGTTACAGAACAGGACACTGACTCCGACCAGTTGTTGTGGTTTTTATCCACCATGAGATCTGTTTCAGAACAGGACACTGACTCCGACTAGTTGTTGTGGTATTTATCCACCGTGAGATCTGTAACAGAACAGGACAGTTGCATAAATCCATTGACTGTATTGGAAGACCAGCCAGGCCAAAGCCGTTGGAACGAATTGAGCATGTTTGTTGTTGTTGTTGTTGTTTGTTCGTTTGTTGTTGTTGTTGTTGTTGTTGTTTGTTTGCGTTGTTGTTGTTGTTGTTGTTTGTTGTTGTTTGTTTGTTGCTTGCTTGCATTTGTTATTGTTGTTTGTAGCGATATACATATTCATTAGCCTTCCTCTCCTAAACATATTGTTCCTGATGAGAGAGTGATACAAATGAAGTATTATTGTACATTAGCGAGCAGTTTAGACAGATTTAAGAAGATTTACTCGTAATTACTGTTAAAACGGTACTCTGGAATAGTATCATGCCAAGCCAAGCCAAGGGTCAAATTTTGAATGAATACATTTTGTTTCTGTGGTTACAATAAATCAAATCTATTCTGTTAAAAAAAACAATGTACAATACTTTCCCAAAACGTAATAAGGTTTTCGGTCATTGTTTTATACAGCGCTCCATCTAATGGTCTGTTCTCAGGGCAACGTTGCTGCTGCCACTCTATAAATGTGACAAAGCTGTTAGGAGAGAAGCAGACAGAACATAGCCCCCTGTCTGTGTGTGTGTGTGTGTGTGTGTGTGTGTGTGTGTGTGTGTGTGTGTGTGTGTGTGTGTGTGTGTGTGTGTGTGTGTGTGTGTGTGTACATGCGTGAGTTCCTTTCCTTTCTAAGCCTGTCCAGAACGTTGTGTCCTCTCCCTCACCGTTGACCCCACCAATTAACAGGGTGCAGATTTAGCTGATCTGCTGGCATCCTGTGCAGGAATTGCCTCTGCATGCAACCCCCCCCCACGCCCCGCCCACCGCCCCGCCCCCCGCCCCCCCCCCGCCCCCCGCCCTGCCCCCGCCCCCCAACACACACCTCCCCCATCCAGCCTACACCCACCTATTTGTACCAAACATTTGGATTCATGTCATTAGAATGACTACAATGTAATGTGTGTTCATATTATTGTTGGTGTTGTGTAAATTCTCTAAATATCCTGTCTACCTCTTGACAGGGACATTATCTGGCAACAGCTCTGGTGGGCATTTCTGCAGTCAGCATGCTAATTGCACGCTCCCTCAAAACTTGAGACATCTTGAGACATACAGTGGCCTTTTATTGTCCCGAGCACAAGGTGCACCTGTGTAATGATCATGCTGTTTAATCAGCTTCTTGATATGCCACACCTGTCAGGTGGATGGATTATTTAAAAATGTGATAAAATGTATGTATAAAATGTATGCACTCTACTGTAAGTTGCTCTGGATAAGAGCGTCTGCTAAATGACTAAAATGTAAATGTAATCAAGATTGACAAGGAGGATTTAGATGATGTAACAGATTGGTACATGGTGAAAATGTCATTGTGGTGGCTGTTGGACAACGAGATCCTTTGAGAGGTGTTGTCCCTGTCTCGTCTGAGTGCTGCTGGGTGAGAGAGAGAGAGAGAGAGAGAGAGAGAGAGAGAGAGACAGGGTGGGAGAGAGAGAGAGAGAGAGAGAGAGAGAGAGAGAGAGAGAGAGAGAGAGAGAGACAGGGTGGGAGAGAGAGAGAGAGAGAGAGAGAGAGACAGGGTGGGAGAGAGAGAGATAAAGAGAGAGAGAGAGAGAGAGAGATAAAGAGAGATAGAGAGAGAGAGAGAGAGAGAACGTGTGAGTGATGGAGGAGGTGAGGGACGGGATTCCACAGCATTAGCCAAATCTGGGTCGCTGGAGAACGTTCAGTTCAGAATATTTTCCTTGGCAGACGAGACGATACCAACTACACGCCCCACTGTGTGTTCCTTCTCAGCGTGTGTGGGATCGGTACGTGAGCGGGTTTGGTGTGTGTTTATCTGTGGGTGGGTTCGGTGGGTGTGTGTGTGAAAGAGAGAGAGAGAGAGAGACAGAGAGACAGAGACAGAGAGACAGAGAGGGAGAGAGAGAGAGAAAGAGAGGGAGAGACAGAGACAGAAAGACAGAGACAGAGAAAAAGAGGGAGAGAGGGAGACAGAGACAGAGACACAGAGAGACAGAGAGACAGAGAGAGAGAGAGAGAGAGAGAGTCAGAGTCAGTAGTAGTAGTAGCAGCATTGGCAACACTCCATTATTTACTTTGCAGTATATATCTGACATAGATTGTAAGGACACTGTGTACTAGGACTGCAGAGCCATTTGTTCTTCCTGTTCCTCTCCAAAAGCCCCGTCTGCGCTGCGCTGTGTGTATGGGATGAGCAAAGCCAGACAGAACAGAGCCTAACAAATCAGCCCTTTGTCCTGCAGATAGAGACTTTAGAGGGGAGATTAACGTTCTGTGAGAGGGAAGGAAGGGGGAGACTTTTAGATTCCTTTAGAATGAAAGTGTACGACGTACCCAAACGCCCTTCAGCCCAGCCAGAACAAAAAAGGAAAATCAGGTGCATTCTTTACACCAGGCCACTTCAAGGCGCCTGATCCTCCATTCTTTACCCCTGGCCACTTCAAGGTGCCTGATCTTCCATTCTTTACACCAGGCCACTTCAAGGTGCCTGATCTTCCATTCTTTACACCAGACCACTTCAAGGTGCCTGATCTTCCATTCTTTACACCAGTCCACTTCAAGGTGCCTGATCCTCCATTCTTTACTCCAGTCCACTTCAAGGTGCCTGATCCTCCATTCTTTACACCAGTCCACTTCAAGGTGCCTGATCCTCCATTCTTTACTCCAGTCCACTTCAAGGTGCCTGATCCTCCATTCTTTACACCAGGCCACTTCAAGGTGCCTGATCCTCCATTCTTTACTCCAGTCCACTTCAAGGTGCCTGATCCTCCATTCTTTACACCAGTCCACTTCAAGGTGCCTGATCCTTTATTCATTATAGTAATAAAAAGGTGTCTTCGTAGATCTGTGTTTATTCACAGCACAAACAGACTTACTCTGCATTTATCATTTCAAGGGAGCGAATCAATTATCTCAACACAGAACAGAATGTACAGGACAGTTCATCATAGATACAGTATATCTTCGTCTGAAGTTAGCTACAGTACATCCTATGTAGTCTGATGTTGAGTTAGCTACAGTAAACCCTATGTAGTCTGATGTTGAGTTAGCTACAGTACACTCTATGTAGTCTGAAGTTGAGATAGCTACAGTAAACCCTATGTAGTCTGAAGTTGAGTTAGCTACAGTAAACCCTATGTAGTCTGAAGTTGAGTTAGCTACAGTAAACCCTATGTAATCTGAAGTTGAGTTAGCTACAGTAAAACCCTATGTAGTCTGAAGGGGGGGTTGACTAGCCTGTATATACCTACAGTAGTGGATCTAGAAGGGGGGTTGACTAGCCTGTATATACCTACAGTAGTGGATCTAGAAGGGGGGGGTTGACTAGCCTGTATATACCTACAGTAGTGGATCTAGAAGGGGGGGGTTGACTAGCCTGTATATACCTACAGTAGTGGATCTAGAAGGGGGGGTTGACTAGCCTGTATATACCTACAGTAGTGGATCTAGAAGGGGGGGTTGACTAGCCTGTATATACCTACAGAAGTGGATCTAGAAGGGGGGGGTTGACTAGCCTGTATATACCTACAGTAGTGGATCTAGAAGGGGGGGTTGACTAGCCTGTATATACCTACAGTAGTGGATCTAGAAGGGGGGTTGACTAGCCTGTATATACCTACAGTAGTGGATCTAGAAGGGGGGGGGTGACTAGCCTGTATATACCTACAGAAGTGGATCTAGAAAGGGGGGTTGACTAGCCTGTATATACCTACAGAAGTGGATCTAGAAGGGGGGTTGACTAGCCTGTATATACCTACAGAAGTGGATCTAGAAGGGGGGGGTTGACTAGCCTGTATATACCTACAGAAGTGGATCTAGAAGGGGGGGTTGACTAGCCTGTATATACCTACAGTAGTGGATCTAGAAGGGGGGGTTGACTAGCCTGTATATACCTACAGTAGTGGATCTAGAAGGGGGGGTTGACTAGCCTGTATATACCTACAGTAGTGGATCTAGAAGGGGGGGTTGACTAGCCTGTATATACCTACAGAAGTGGATCTAGAAGGGGGGGGTTGACTAGCCTGTATATACCTACAGTAGTGGATCTAGAAGGGGGGGTTGACTAGCCTGTATATACCTACAGTAGTGGATCTAGAAGGGGGGGGGTTGACTAGCCTGTATATACCTACAGTAGTGGATCTAGAAGGGGGGGGTGACTAGCCTGTATATACCTACAGTAGTGGATCTAGAAGGGGGGGGTGACTAGCCTGTATATACCTACAGTAGTGGATCTAGAAGGGGGGGTTGACTAGCCTGTATATACCTACAGTAGTGGATCTAGAAGGGGGGGGTTGACTAGCCTGTATATACCTACAGTAGTGGATCTAGAAGGGGGGGGTTGACTAGCCTGTATATACCTACAGAAGTGGATCTAGAAGGGGGGGTGACTAGCCTGTATATACCTACAGTAGTGGATCTAGAAGGGGGGGGTTGACTAGCCTGTATATACCTACAGTAGTGGGATCTAGAAGGGGGGTTGACTAGCCTGTATATACCTACAGTAGTGGATCTAGAAGGGGGGGTTGACTAGCCTGTATATACCTACAGTAGTGGATCTAGAAGGGGGGGGGTGACTAGCCTGTATTACCTACAGAAGTGGATCTAGAAGGGGGGGGTTGACTAGCCTGTATATACCTACAGAAGTGGATCTAGAAGGGGGGGGTTGACTAGCCTGTATATACCTACAGAAGTGGATCTAGAAGGGGGGGGGTTGACTATCCTGTATATACCTACAGAAGTGGATCTAGAAGGGGGGGTTGACTAGCCTGTATATACCTACAGTAGTGGATCTAGAAGGGGGGGTTGACTAGCCTGTATATACCTACAGTAGTGGATCTAGAAGGGGGGGTTGACTAGCCTGTATATACCTACAGTAGTGGATCTAGAAGGGGGGTGACTAGCCTGTATATACCTACAGTAGTGGATCTAGAAGGGGGGGGTTGACTAGCCTGTATATACCTACAGTAGTGGATCTAGAAGGGGGGGGTTGACTAGCCTGTATATACCTACAGTAGTGGATCTAGAAGGGGGGGTTGACTAGCCTGTATATACCTACAGAAGTGGATCTAGAAGGGGGGGTTGACTAGCCTGTATATACCTACAGTAGTGGATCTAGAAGGGGGGGTTGACTAGCCTGTATATACCTACAGTAGTGGATCTAGAAGGGGGGGTTGACTAGCCTGTATATACCTACAGTAGTGGATCTAGAAGGGGGGGTTGACTAGCCTGTATATACCTACAGAAGTGGATCTAGAAGGGGGGGTTGACTAGCCTGTATATACCTACAGAAGTGGATCTAGAAGGGGGGGTTGACTAGCCTGTATATACCTACAGTAGTGGATCTAGAAGGGGGGTTGACTAGCCTGTATATACCTACAGTAGTGGATCTAGAAGGGGGGTTGGCTTGCCTGTATATACCTACAGTAGTGGATCTAGAAGGGGGGATTGACAAGCCTGTATATACCTACAGTAGTGGATCTAGAAGGGAGGGGTTGACTTGCCTGTATATACCTACAGTAGTGGATCTAGAAGGGGGGGGTTGACTAGCCTGTATATACCTACAGAAGTGGATCTAGAAGGGGGGTTGACTAGCCTGTATATACCTACAGTAGTGGATCTAGAAGGGGGGTTGGCTTGCCTGTATATACCTACAGTAGTGGATCTAGAAGGGGGGATTGACAAGCCTGTATATACCTACAGTAGTGGATCTAGAAGGGAGGGGTTGACTTGCCTGTATATACCTACAGTAGTGGATCTAGAAGGGGGGGTTGACTAGCCTGTATATACTTACAGTAGTGGATCTAGAAGGGGGGGTTGACTAGCCTGTATATACCTACAGTAGTGGATCTAGAAGGGGGGGGGGTGACTAGCCTGTATATACCTACAGTAGTGGATCTAGAAGGGGGGGTTGACTAGCCTGTATATACCTACAGTAGTGGATCTAGAAGGGGGGGTTGACTAGCCTGTATATACCTACAGTAGTGGATCTAGAAGGGGGGGTTGACTAGCCTGTATATACCTACAGTAGTGGATCTATAAGGGGGGGGGTTGACTAGCCTGTATATACCTACAGTAGTGGATCTAGAAGGGGGGGGGTGACTAGCCTGTATATACCTACAGTAGTGGATCTAGAAGGGGGGTTGACTAGACTGTATATACCTACAGTAGTGGATCTAGAAGGGGGGGTTGACTAGCCTGTATATACCTACAGTAGTGGATCTAGAAGGGGGTGTTGACTAGCCTGTATATACCTACAGTAGTGGATCTAGAAGGGGGGGTTGACTAGCCTGTATATACCTACAGTAGTGGATCTAGAAGGGGGGGTTGACAAGCCTGTATATACCTACAGTAGTGGATCTAGAAGGGAGGGTTTACTAGCCTGTATATACCTACAGTAGTGGATCTAGAAGGGGGGGGGGTTGACTAGCCTGTATATACCTACAGTAGTGGATCTAGAAGGGGGGGGTTGACTAGCCTGTATATACCTACAGTAGTGGATCTAGAAGGTTGGGTGACTAGCCTGTATATACCTACAGTAGTGGATCTAGAAGGGGGGGTTGACTAGCCTGTATATACCTACAGTAGTGGATCTAGAAGGGGGGGTTGACTAGCCTGTATATACCTACAGTAGACGTTTGGGACCATTTTCACTATCTGTATTACAGATTCAAATCTCATTGCTTGTATTGTTTCATCAGAGCTAAACCTCTATATTTAATCATAGTCTATAAAACAGCACGTAATACCTGAAGGCTTTCAGCTTCTGTGGGGATGGTTTCCCATCAGCGAGACCCAGAGTTAGCGGCCACGTCTAAAGGTATAAAGATCCTGAGGGTAACAAGGATGCATTGTGTTCGTGTAGAGCTGACGCGTGCTGACATGTTCGCTGTAACAGGAAATGTGATAAGGATGTCAGCGCTTCGGAGTCATGTTGGAAAGGGTTGTGAAGACAAAAAGCAGAATACAGATGCAAAACCATATGGGTCTGTCCCAAATGGCACCCTATTCTCTATGTAGTGCACTACTTTAGGCCAAAGCCCTATGGCACCCTATTCCCTATGTAGTGCACTACTTTAGGCCAAAGACTTCTGGCATCCTATTCCCTATGT
This sequence comes from Salmo trutta, assembly GCF_901001165.1. Classification (NCBI taxonomy): domain Eukaryota; kingdom Metazoa; phylum Chordata; class Actinopteri; order Salmoniformes; family Salmonidae; genus Salmo; species Salmo trutta. The sequence goes on along the minus strand of NC_042968.1, from coordinate 41,079,400 downwards.
AGTGCACTACTCTTGACCAAAGCCCTATGGGGCACAATAGAGGGAATATGGTGCAATTTGGCACGCAACACTTCGCCCATGTCTGAGTGATCACGAGATCGGATATCAGTTCTCAGTGATATCAGGTGTAAACAGGGTGAAAGGTGAGTCTTAATGACTATACCTATTGATGTCAGGTGTAAACAGGGTGAAAGGTGAATCTTAATGACTATACCTATTGATGTCAGGTGTAAACAGGGTGAAGGGTGCATTGTAGAAATGCTTGTGCCGATTTCTGGCCCACACCTATCCCTGGTGTGTCACAATTGTCATCTGGAAAGGACCAAAACGCAGCGGGTTGTATACTCATCTTCTTTTAATAGGAGAAAGAAGGAAAACCAAACAAACACGTATACAAAAATCACAAAAATGATGAACGACGAAATACAGTCTTGTCAGGCATAGACAGCTAAACAAGCACAACCTCCCACAAATCACAAACACACCCTAATATATAGGACTCTCAATCAAAGGCAACTAGACAACCCCTGCCTCCAATTGAGAGTCCACACCCCAATTAACTAAACATAGTCTGTTTCTAACTATAAAGAACATAGAAATAGACTAACATAGAGCAGTGACCAAAAAACCCGGAAATAATAAATCAAACACCCTACTACATAAACCATCACCCCGAAACACATAAACAAAATACCCTCTGCCACGTCCTGACCAAACTACAATAGCAAATAATCTTATTACTGGTCAGGACGTGACAGTACCCCCCCCCCCCCCCTAAAGGTGCAGACCCCGGATTCACCTCATAAAAATAAAAAATAAAAAACAACAAAAAGAAAAATTCCCCCTAAACTAAAGGGAGGGAAGGGAGGGTGGCTGCCGTCAACGACGGCACCTGTGCTACACCCCCCCTCCCCAACCCACCTATACCGGAGGTGGTTCTGGCTCCGGCCTACTGTCTTCCAGAATGCAGACAGACTTGATCAGTTTTGGGCCGTAGGCAGACTCCCCTCGTTCCGGATCATCGGCAGACCTCTTCCGTCCCATACTGAAGGCAGACTCATTCGATATACAGTTAATCATATCTAGTTCCGAATCGTCAGACTTACTCAGTTCCGGGTTGCTGATAGACTCCCTTGGTTCCGGGTCATAGGCAGACCCCTTCGGTTCCGGGTCACAGGCAGACTCCCTTGTTTCCGGGTCGCAGGCAGACTCCCTCAGTTCCGGGTCGCAGGCAGACTCCCTCGGTTCCGGGTCGCAGGCAGACTCCCTCGGTTCCGGGTCGCAGGCAGACTCCCTCGGTTCCGGGTCGCAGGCAGACTCCCTCGGTTCCGGGTCGCAGGCAGACTCCCTCGGTTCCGGGTCGCAGGCAGTCTCCCTCGGTTCCTGATCGCAGGCAGTCTCCCTCTGCTCCTTATCACCGGCAGTCTCCATCGGTTCCTGATCACAGGCAGTCTCCCTCGGTTCCTGATCACAGGCAGTCTCCCTCGGTTCCTGATCACAGGCAGTCTCCCTCGGTTCCTGATCACAGGCAGTCTCCCTCGGTTCCTGATCACAGGCAGTCTCCCTCGGTTCCTGTTGCCGGATACTCTGGACTGCACACTGTTGCCGGATACTCTGGACTGCACACTGTTGCCAGATACTCTGGACTGCACACTGTTGCCGGATACTCTGGACTGCACACTGTTGCCGGATACTCTGGACTGCACACTGTTGCCGGATACTCTGGACTGCACACTGTTGCCGGACACTCTGGACTGCACACTGTTGCCGGACACTCTGGACTGCACACTATTGCCGAACTCTCGAGGCTGGGCTGACGCACTGGAAGCCTGATGCTTGGTACTGGATGTGCCAGTCTGGGGACACGCACCTCAGGGCTAGTGCGGGGAGCGGGAACAGGCCGAGTCGGACTGGGTTGACGCACTAGAAGCCTGATGCGTGGTGCTGGTACTGGAGGTATCAGCCTGGGAACACGCACCTCAGGGCTTGTGCGGGGAGTGGGAACAGGACGAGTCGGACTGGGCTGACGCACTGGAAGCCTGATGCGTGGTGCTGGTACTGGAGGTATCAGCCTGGGAACACGCACCTCAAGGCTAGTGCGGGGAGCGGGAACAGGACGAGTCGGACTGGGATGACGCACTGGACCGTAGAGGCGTACTGGCGGTCTCGAGCGCAGAACTGGCATCGCTCTAACTGGCTGGATGCCCACTTCCTCCTGGCAAATGCGGGGCGCTGGTACTGCGCGTACCGGCCTAAAAATACTTGGCCTCGCCACAGTACCCATTACCCCGAAGCACGGGACCTGTCCATTCACTGGTTGCCCAGAAAAGGTACGGGGATTTGGCCTGGGGCTCAAACCTCGCCCAGCCAAACTACCCATGTGCACCCCAAACATTTTTTTGGGGGCTGGCTCTCAGGCTTAAACGCCAGTCGTGTTCCCCGGTAGCGTTCCCGGTCCTCACCAGACTTCCTCCATGGGCCCTCTCCAGCCAGAATCTGCTCCCACATCCATTTCTCCCGCCAGTCCATATTGAATTCCCCTTGCTCCTTACTCCGCTGCTTGGTCCATTTGTGGTGGGAGGTTCTGTCACAATTGTCGTCTGGAAAGGACCAAAACGCAGCGGGTTGTATACTCATCTTCTTTTAATAGGAGAAAGAAGGAAAATCAAACAAACACGTATACAAAAATCACAAAAATGATGAACGACGAAATACAGTCTTGTCAGGCATAGACAGCTAAACAAGCACAACCTCCCACAAATCACAAACACACCCTAATATATAGGACTCTCAATCAAAGGCAACTCGACAACCCCTGCCTCCAATTGAGAGTCCACACCCCAATTAACTAAACATAGAAACAGACTAACTATAAAGAACATAGAAATAGACTAACATAGAGCAGTGACCAAAAAACCCGGAAATAATAAATCAAACACCCTACTACATAAACCATCACCCCGAAACACATAAACAAAATACCCTCTGCCACGTCCTGACCAAACTACAATAGCAAATAATCTTATTACTGGTCAGGACGTGACATGGTGACATTAAGCAAGTGATCGAGCAATTGTCCCTGGACTGAATTTGACTCATCAGGCTCAAGACTGAATGGGAAAACCAGTGAAAAATGTCACATGTTCAATCCTACAGTAAGAAGAGCCCACTCCTACAGTAAGAAGAGCCCAATCCTACAGTAAGAAGAGCCCAATCCTACAGTAAGAACAACCCAATCCTACAGTAAGACCAACTGAATCTTACAGTAAGAACTGCCAAATCCTACAGAGATAACAGCCCAATCCTACAGTAAGAACAGCCCAATCCCACAGTAAGATAGCCGAGTCCTACAGTAAGAACAGCCCAGTCCTACAGTAAGAACAGCCCAATCCTACAGTAAGAACAACCCAATTTTACAGTAAGAACAACCCAATCCTACAGTCAGAACAGTCCTACAGTAAGAACAGCCCATTCCTACAGTAAAAACAGTCCTACAGTAAGAACAACCCAGTCCTACAGTAAGAACAGTCCTGTTCTACAGTAAGAACAGTCCTACAGTAAGAACAGCCCAGTCCTACAGTAAGAACAGCCCAGTCCTACAGTAAGAACAGTCCTATAGTAAGAACAGCCCAGTCCTACAGTAAGAACAGTCCTACAGTAAGAACAGCCCAGTCTTACAGTAAGAACAGCTCAGTCCTACAGTAAAAACAGCCCAGTCCTACAGTAAGTACAGTCCTACAGTAAGAACAACCCAATCTTACAGTAAGAACAGCCAAGTCCTACAGTAAGAACAGCCCAATCCTACAGTAAGAACAACCCAATATTACAGTAAGAACAACCCAATCCTACAGTCAGAACAGTCCTACAGTAAGAACATCCCAGTCCTACAGTAAGAGCAGCCCGGTCCTACAGTAAGAACAGTCCTACAGTAAGAACAGCCCTACAGTAAGAAGATATATTAGGTGCTGTAATCAAACCTCTAACCTCAGTATAGAACAATACACAGATCATGCCAACAGTTCAGTAATAATCCCTAGCAATATAAAACAATACACACATAATCCCAACAGTTCAGTAATAATCCCTAGCAATATAAAAAAATACACACATAATCCCAACAGTGCAGTAATAATCCCTAGCAGTATAAAACAATACACACATAATCCCAACAGTTCAGTAATAATCCCTAGCAGTATAAAACCATACACACATAATCCCAACAGTTCAGTAATAATCCCTAGCAGTATAAAACAATACACACATAATCCCAACAGTTCAGTAATAATCCCTAGCAGTATAAAACAATACACACATAATCCCAACAGTGCTGTAATAATACCTAGCAATATAGAACCATACACACATCATCCCAACAGTTCAGTAATAATCCCTAGCAATACAAAACAATACACACATAATCCCAACAGTGCAGTAATAATCCCTAGCAATATAAACAATACACACATAATCCCAAAAATTCAGTAATAATCCCTAGCAATATAAAACAATGCACACATAATCCTTGAGGTTAGGGACCATCTGTTGAAATGACGGTGTTATCTTTATCAGAATCATAAAAGTGGATAGTATTTCAAGCACATAAAATATGCATCCAAGCCAAACTGAAATCGCATTAAAAAAAAACATGTTGGGTCATTTTAAGACCTTTAATTTCCTTAAAACCGGTAAAAATGATTTAATTTGGATATTTTGCCCCGGAAATTGAGTTATTGCATTTTCTCCCCGGTCTCTAAATATATTTGTTGTGTGAGAGAAGCAGAGATGAAAGAGGAAACAAACTTTACCAATGTCAACTAGATTGAAGCATTCATTATATCGATTTATGACATTATTCTGGTAGACAAGGGTTTAATTTAGTCTTTTAGGGCAACAAGTAATGACAGAAGAGAATCTGCATCTATCTAATTATAGACAAGTTGACTAATAAATAGCCTTTAAAAATGTCAGAAATGATAAGCATGAATTCCAGGCGTATCTAAAAGGGCTTTCTCTGACTGTACAGCCCATTTTCTATTTTTGCGGGTTTGGGGTCGGTTGCAGGCCTCAGATTTTCACGAATGGATTATTAGCAATTGCGGGTGGGTCCTGGGGAAGAAAAAGCTTCACTAGTGTGTCTGTCTGTGGGTGTGTTTGTGGTGCACTGCTAACCCTCCAGAACATCTACAGCACCCAGGGTCAAAGAAAGGCCAAGGAGATCATCAAGGACCTCCTCCACCCGAGCCACGGCCTGTTCACCCTGTTACCATCTAGAAGATCATCAAGGACCTTGGAGCCACCCGAGCCACAGCCTGTTCACCCTGCTACCATCTAGAAGATCATCAAGGACCTCCTCCACCCGAGCCACGGCCTGTTCACCCTGTTACCATCTAGAAGATCATCAAGGACCTTGGAGCCACCCGAGCCACAGCCTGTTCACCTTGCTACCATCTAGAAGATCATTAAGGACCTTGGAGCCACCCGAGCCACGGCCTGTTCACCCTGCTACCATCTAGAAGATCATCAAGGACCTTGGAGCCACCCGAGCCACAGCCTGTTCAGCCTACTACCATCTAGAAGATCATCAAGGACCTTGGAGCCACCCGAGCCACAGCCTGTTCACCTTGCTACCATCTAGAAGATCATTAAGGACCTTGGAGCCACCCGAGCCACGGCCTGTTCACCCTGCTACCATCTAGAAGATCATCAAGGACCTTGGAGCCACCCGAGCCACAGCCTGTTCACCCTGCTACCATCTAGAAGATCATCAAGGACCTTGGAGCCACCCGAGCCACGGCCTGTTCACCCTGCTACCATCTATAAGGGAGACAGTACAGGTGCATCAAAGCAGGGACCGAGAGACTGAGAAACAGCTTATATCTCCAGGCCATCAGACTGTTTAACAGTCACCCCTAGCCAGCCTCCGCCCAGTACCCTGCGCTGAACCTTAGTCAGGTTTTAATAGCCACAGTGGGTAGGTTTTAATAGTCACAGCAGAAACAACATCCCCTTTACACTTCCTGATGAACTCAGTCACCGTGTCTGTGTATACGTCAATGCTGTTCTGAGAGGCAACCCAGAACATTTGTATTTATTGAAGTAACCTTTATTTTTACCTTTATTTAACGAGGCAAGTCAGTTAATTAGGAACAAATTCTTACTTACAATGACGGCCTAACCCAAGTTCAGGAGTAAAAATGTGCTTAACAAGTCACATAATAAGTTGCATGGACTCAAACTGTGTGCAATAACAGTGTTAAACATGAGTTTTGAATAGTAACTCATCTCTGTACCCCACACAGACAATTATCTATAAGGTCCGTCAGTCAAACAGTGAATTTCAAACACAGATTCAACCACAAAGACCAAGGAGGTTTTCCAATGCCTCACAAAGAAGGGCACCTTATTGGCAGATGGGTAAAAATAAAAAAGCAGGTTCACTTTGGAGGCATTGGATGGTGTATCAATACACCCAGTCACTACAAAGATACAGGCGTCCTTCCTAAATCAGTTGCCGGGGAGGAAGGAAACATGTCAGGGAGTGTAATGGCTTTGATAGGAGAGAACTGAGGATGGATCAACAACACTGTAGTTATTCCACCATTCTAACCTAATTGACAGAGTGAAAAGAAGGAAGTCTGTACAGAATAAAAAATATTACAAAACATGCATCCTGTTTGCAATAATGCTCTAAAGTAAAACTGCAAAAACAAAAAAATAGCAAAGAAAGTAACTTTATGTCCTGAATTCAAAGTGTTATGTTTGGGGCAAATCCAACAAAATACATCTTCATATTTTTAGGAATGGTGGTGGCTACATCATGTTATGGGTTTGCTTGCCATCTCCAAGGACTAGAGGGGGGTTTAATGATAAGGGGTTCTTCAAGGTCACATTCTGGGAGATTAGAGTAACAACTGTTGAGAGCCAAATCTAATCTCTCCTCCATGACCTCCCGTTGGATAGGGGAGGTGTGTGTGTGTGTGTGTGTGTGTGTGTGTGTGTGTGTGTGTGTGTGTGTGTGTGTGTGTGTGTGTGTGTGTATTAGTGATGCACAGACTCATAACCCGCAGTCCCCATGGTTATATAGCTGAGACTACACACTAGATACAGTTAGACCCTATAGCTGAGACTACACACTAGATACAGTTAGACTCTATAGCTGAGACTACACACTAGATACAGTTAGATCCTATAGCTGAGACTACACACTAGATACAGTTAGACTCTATAGCTGAGACTACACACTAACACTAGATACAGTTAGACCCTATAGCTGAGACTACACACTAGATACAGTTAGACCCTATAGCTGAGACTACACACTAGATACAGTTAGACTCTATAGCTGAGACTACACACTAGATACAGTTAGACCCTATAGCTGAGACTACACACTAGATACAGTTAGACTCTATAGCTGAGACTACACACTAGATACAGTTAGACCCTATAGATGAGACTACACACTAACACTAGATACAGTTAGACCCTATAGCTGAGACTACACACTAGATACAGTTAGACCCTATAGCTGAGACTACACACTAGATATAGTTAGACCCTATAGCTGAGACTACACACTAGATACTGTTAGACCCTATAGCTGAGACTACACACTAGATACAGTTAGACTCTATAGCTGAGACTACACACTAGATACAGTTAGACCCTATAGCTGAGACTACACACTAACACTAGATACAGTTAGACCCTATAGCTGAGACTACACACTAACACTAGATACAGTTAGACCCTATAGCTGAGACTACACACTAGATACAGTTAGACCCTATAGCTGAGACTACACACTAGATACAGTTAGACCTTATAGCTGAGACTACACACTAGATACAGTTAGACTCTATAGCTGAGACTACACACTAGATACAGTTAGACTCTATAGCTGAGACTACACACTAGATACAGTTAGACTCTATAGCTGAGACTACACACTAGATACAGTTAGACCCTATAGCTGAGACTACACACTAGATACAGTTAGACTCTATAGCTGAGACTACACACTAGATACAGTTAGACTCTATAGCTGAGACTACACACTAGATATAGTTAGACCCTATAGCTGAGACTACACACTAGATACAGTTAGACCCTATAGATGAGACTACACACTAACACTAGATACAGTTAGACCCTATAGCTGAGACTACACACTAGATACAGTTAGACCCTATAGCTGAGATTACACACTAGATACAGTTAGACTCTATAGCTGAGACTACACACTAGATACAGTTAGACCCTATAGATGAGACTACACACTAACACTAGATACAGTTAGACCCTATAGCTGAGACTACACACTAGATACAGTTAGACCCTATAGCTGAGACTACACACTAGATATAGTTAAACCCTATAGCTGAGACTACACACTAGATACAGTTAGACCCTATAGCTGAGACTACACACTAGATACAGTTAGACTCTATAGCTGAGACTACACACTAGATACAGTTAGACCCTATAGCTGAGACTACACACTAACACTAAATACAGTTAGACCCTATAGCTGAGACTACACACTAACACTAGATACAGTTAGACCCTATAGCTGAGACTACACACTAGATACAGTTAGACCCTATAGCTGAGACTACACACTAGATACAGTTAGACCCTATAGCTGAGACTACACACTAGATACAGTTAGACTCTATAGCTGAGACTACACACTAGATACAGTTAGACTCTATAGCTGAGACTACACACTAGATACAGTTAGACTCTATAGCTGAGACTACACACTAGATACAGTTAGACCCTATAGCTGAGACTACACACTAGATACAGTTAGACTCTATAGCTGAGACTACACACTAGATACAGTTAGACTCTATAGCTGAGACTACACACTAGATACAGTTAGACCCTATAGCTGAGACTACACACTAGATACAGTTAGACCCTATAGCTGAGACTACACACTAACACTAGATACAGTTAGACCCTATAGCTGAGACTACACACTAGATACAGTTAGACCCTATAGCTGAGACTACACACTAGATACAGTTAGACTCTATAGCTGAGACTACACACTAGATACAGTTAGACTCTATAGCTGAGACTACACACTAGATACAGTTAGACCCTATAGCTGAGACTACACACTAACACTAGATACAGTTAGACCCTATAGCTGAGACTACACACTAGATACAGTTAGACCCTATAGCTGAGACTACACACTAGATACAGTTAGACCCTATAGCTGAGACTACACACTAGATACAGTTAGACCCTATAGCTGAGACTACACACTAGATACAGTTAGACTCTATAGCTGAGACTACACACTAGATACAGTTAGACCCTATAGCTGAGACTACACACTAACACTAGATACAGTTAGACCCTATAGCTGAGACTACACACTAACACTAGATACAGTTAGACCCTATAGCTGAGACTACACACTAGATACAGTTAGACCCTATAGCTGAGACTACACACTAGATACAGTTAGACCCTATAGCTGAGACTACACACTAGATACAGTTAGACTCTATAGCTGAGACTACACACTAGATAGAGTTAGACTCTATAGCTGAGACTACACACTAGATACAGTTAGACTCTATAGCTGAGACTACACACTAGATACAGTTAGACCCTATAGCTGAGACTACACACTAGATACAGTTAGACTCTATAGCTGAGACTACACACTAGATACAGTTAGACTCTATAGCTGAGACTACACACTAGATACAGTTAGACCCTATAGCTGAGACTACACACTAGATACAGTTAGACTCTATAGCTGAGACTACACACTAGATACAGTTAGACTCTATAGCTGAGACTACACACTAGATACAGTTAGACCCTATAGCTGAGACTACACACTAGATACAGTTAGACCCTATAGCTGAGACTACACACTAGATACAGTTAGACTCTATAGCTGAGACTACACACTAGATACAGTTAGACCCTATAGCTGAGACTACACACTAGATACAGTTAGACCCTATAGCTGAGACTACACACTAGATACAGTTAGACTCTATAGCTGAGACTACACACTAGATACAGTTAGACTCTATAGCTGAGACTACACACTAGATACAGTTAGACTCTATAGCTGAGACTACACACTAGATACCGTTAGACCCTAGAGCTGAGACTACACACTAACACTAGATACAGTTAGACTCTATAGCTGAGACTACACACTAGATACAGTTAGACCCTATAGCTGAGACTACACACTAGATACAGTTAGACCCTATAGCTGAGACTACACACTAGATACAGTTAGACTCTATAGCTGAGACTACACACTAGATACAGTTAGACTCTATAGCTGAGATTACACACTAGATACAGTTAGACTCTATAGCTGAGACTACACACTAGATACAGTTAGACCCTATAGCTGAAACTACACACTAGATACAGTTAGACCCTATAGCTGAGACTACACACTAGATACAATTAGACTCTATAGCTGAGACTACACACTAGATACAGTTAGACTCTATAGCTGAGACTACACACTAACACTAGATACAGTTAGACCCTATAGCTGAGACTACACACTAGATACAGTTAGACTCTATAGCTGAGACTACACACTAGATACAGTTAGACTCTATAGCTGAGACTACACACTAGATACAGTTAGACTCTATAGCTGAGACTACACACTAGATACAGTTAGACCCTATAGCTGAGACTACACACTAGATACAGTTAGACTCTATAGCTGAGACTACACACTAGATACAGTTAGACTCTATAGCTGAGACTACACACTAGATACAGTTAGACTCTATAGCTGAGACTACACACTAGATACAGTTAGACTCTATAGCTGAGACTACACACTAGATATAGTTAGACCCTATAGCTGATACTACACACTAGATACAGTTAGACTCTATAGCTGAGACTACACACTAGATACAGTTAGACTCTATAGCTGAGACTACACACTAGATACAGTTAGACACTATAGCTGAGACTACACACTAGATACAGTTAGACCCTATAGCTGAGACTACACAGTAGATACAGTTAGACTCTATAGCTGAGACTACACACTAGATACAGTTAGACACTATAGCTGAGACTACACACTAGATACAGATAGACCCTATAGCTGAGACTACACACTAGATACAGTTAGACTCTATAGCTGAGACTACACACTAGATACAGTTAGTCTCTATAGCTGAGACTACACACTAGATACAGTTAGACTCTATAGCTGAGACTACACACTAGATACAATTAGACTCTATAGCTGAGACTACACACTAGATACAGTTAGACCCTATAGCTGTGACTACACACTAGATACAGTTAGACTCTATAGCTGAGACTACACACAAGATACAGTTAGACTCTTTAGCTGAGACTACACACTAGATACAGTTAGACTCTATAGCTGAGACTACACACTAGATACAGTTAGACCTTATAGCTGTGACTACACACTAGATACAGTTAGACTCTATAGCTGAGACTACACACTAGATACAGTAAGACCCTATAGCTTATAGCTGAGACTACACACTAGATACAGTTAGACTCTATAGCTGAGACTACACACTAGATACAGTTAGACCCTATAGCTGAGACTACACACTAGTTACAGTTAGACCCTATAGCTGAGACTACACACTAGATACAGTTAGACTCTATAGCTGAGACTACACACTAGATACAGTTAGACCCTATAGCTGAGACTACACACTAGATACAGTTAGACTCTATAGCTGAGACTGCACACTAGATACAGTTAGACTCTATAGCTGAGACTACACACTAGATACAGTTAGACTCTATAGCTGAGACTACACACTAGATATAGTTAGACCCTATAGCTGAGACTACACACTAGATACAGTTAGACTCTATAGCTGAGACTACACACTAGATACAGTTAGACTCTATAGCTGAGACTACACACTAGATACAGATAGACACTATAGCTGAGACTACACACTAGATACAGTTAGACTCTATAGCTGAGACTACACACTAGATACAGTTAGACTCTATAGCTGAGACTACACACTAGATACAGTTAGACTCTATAGCTGAGACTACACACTAGATATAGTTAGACCCTATAGCTGATACTACACACTAGATACAGTTAGACTCTATAGCTGAGACTACACACTAGATACAGTTAGACTCTATAGCTGAGACTACACACTAGATACAGTTAGACACTATAGCTGAGACTACACACTAGATACAGTTAGACCCTATAGCTGAGACTACACACTAGATACAGTTAGACTCTATAGCTGAGACTACACACTAGATACAGTTAGACCCTATAGCTGAGACTACACACTAGATACAGTTAGACTCTATAGCTGAGACTACACACTAGATACAGTTAGACTCTATAGCTGAGACTACACACTAGATATAGTTAGACCCTATAGCTGAGACTACACACTAGATACAGTTAGACCCTATAGATGAGACTACACACTAACACTAGATACAGTTAGACCCTATAGCTGAGACTACACACTAGATACAGTTAGACCCTATAGCTGAGATTACACACTAGATACAGTTAGACTCTATAGCTGAGACTACACACTAGATATAGTTAGACCCTATAGCTGAGACTACACACTAGATACAGTTAGACCCTATAGATGAGACTACACACTAACACTAGATACAGTTAGACCCTATAGCTGAGACTACACACTAGATACAGTTAGACCCTATAGCTGAGATTACACACTAGATACAGTTAGACTCTATAGCTGAGACTACACACTAGATACAGTTAGACCCTATAGATGAGACTACACACTAACACTAGATACAGTTAGACCCTATAGCTGAGACTACACACTAGATACAGTTAGACCCTATAGCTGAGACTACACACTAGATATAGTTAAACCCTATAGCTGAGACTACACACTAGATACTGTTAGACCCTATAGCTGAGACTACACACTAGATACAGTTAGACTCTATAGCTGAGACTACACACTAGATACAGTTAGACCCTATAGCTGAGACTACACACTAACACTAAATACAGTTAGACCCTATAGCTGAGACTACACACTAACACTAGATACAGTTAGACCCTATAGCTGAGACTACACACTAGATACAGTTAGACCCTATAGCTGAGACTACACACTAGATACAGTTAGACCCTATAGCTGAGACTACACACTAGATACAGTTAGACTCTATAGCTGAGACTACACACTAGATACAGTTAGACTCTATAGCTGAGACTACACACTAGATACAGTTAGACTCTATAGCTGAGACTACACACTAGATACAGTTAGACCCTATAGCTGAGACTACACACTAGATACAGTTAGACTCTATAGCTGAGACTACACACTAGATACAGTTAGACTCTATAGCTGAGACTACACACTAGATACAGTTAGACCCTATAGCTGAGACTACACACTAGATACAGTTAGACCCTATAGATGAGACTACACACTAACACTAGATACAGTTAGACCCTATAGCTGAGACTACACACTAGATACAGTTAGACCCTATAGCTGAGACTACACACTAGATACAGTTAGACTCTATAGCTGAGACTACACACTAGATACAGTTAGACTCTATAGCTGAGACTACACACTAGATACAGTTAGACCCTATAGCTGAGACTACACACTAACACTAGATACAGTTAGACCCTATAGCTGAGACTACACACTAGATACAGTTAGACCCTATAGCTGAGACTACACACTAGATACAGTTAGACCCTATAGCTGAGACTACACACTAGATACAGTTAGACCCTATAGCTGAGACTACACACTAGATACAGTTAGACTCTATAGCTGAGACTACACACTAGATACAGTTAGACCCTATAGCTGAGACTACACACTAACACTAGATACAGTTAGACCCTATAGCTGAGACTACACACTAACACTAGATACAGTTAGACCCTATAGCTGAGACTACACACTAGATACAGTTAGACCCTATAGCTGAGACTACACACTAGATACAGTTAGACCCTATAGCTGAGACTACACACTAGATACAGTTAGACTCTATAGCTGAGACTACACACTAGATAGAGTTAGACTCTATAGCTGAGACTACACACTAGATACAGTTAGACTCTATAGCTGAGACTACACACTAGATACAGTTAGACCCTATAGCTGAGACTACACACTAGATACAGTTAGACTCTATAGCTGAGACTACACACTAGATACAGTTAGACTCTATAGCTGAGACTACACACTAGATACAGTTAGACCCTATAGCTGAGACTACACACTAGATACAGTTAGACTCTATAGCTGAGACTACACACTAGATACAGTTAGACTCTATAGCTGAGACTACACACTAGATACAGTTAGACCCTATAGCTGAGACTACACACTAGATACAGTTAGACCCTATAGCTGAGACTACACACTAGATACAGTTAGACTCTATAGCTGAGACTACACACTAGATACAGTTAGACCCTATAGCTGAGACTACACACTAGATACAGTTAGACCCTATAGCTGAGACTACACACTAGATACAGTTAGACTCTATAGCTGAGACTACACACTAGATACAGTTAGACTCTATAGCTGAGACTACACACTAGATACAGTTAGACTCTATAGCTGAGACTACACACTAGATACCGTTAGACCCTAGAGCTGAGACTACACACTAACACTAGATACAGTTAGACTCTATAGCTGAGACTACACACTAGATACAGTTAGACCCTATAGCTGAGACTACACACTAGATACAGTTAGACCCTATAGCTGAGACTACACACTAGATACAGTTAGACTCTATAGCTGAGACTACACACTAGATACAGTTAGACTCTATAGCTGAGACTACACACTAGATACAGTTAGACTCTATAGCTGAGACTACACACTAGATACAGTTAGACCCTATAGCTGAAACTACACACTAGATACAGTTAGACCCTATAGCTGAGACTACACACTAGATACAGTTAGACTCTATAGCTGAGACTACACACTAGATACAGTTAGACTCTATAGCTGAGACTACACACTAACACTAGATACAGTTAGACCCTATAGCTGAGACTACACACTAGATACAGTTAGACTCTATAGCTGAGACTACACACTAGATACAGTTAGACTCTATAGCTGAGACTACACACTAGATACAGTTAGACTCTATAGCTGAGACTACACACTAGATACAGTTAGACCCTATAGCTGAGACTACACACTAGATACAGTTAGACTCTATAGCTGAGACTACACACTAGATACAGTTAGACTCTATAGCTGAGACTACACACTAGATACAGTTAGACTCTATAGCTGAGACTACACACTAGATACAGTTAGACTCTATAGCTGAGACTACACACTAGATATAGTTAGACCCTATAGCTGATACTACACACTAGATACAGTTAGACTCTATAGCTGAGACTACACACTAGATACAGTTAGACTCTATAGCTGAGACTACACACTAGATACAGTTAGACACTATAGCTGAGACTACACACTAGATACAGTTAGACCCTATAGCTGAGACTACACACTAGATACAGTTAGACTCTATAGCTGAGACTACACACTAGAGTACAGTTAGACACTATAGCGAGACTACACACTAGATACAGATAGACCCTATAGCTGAGACTACACACTAGATACAGTTAGACCCTATAGCTGAGACTACACACTAGATACAGTTAGTCTCTATAGCTGAGACTACAACTAGATACAGTAGACTCTATAAGCTGAGACTACACACTAGATACAATTAGACTCTATAGCTGAACTACACACTAGATACAGTTAGACCCTATAGCTGTGACTACACACTAGATACAGTTTAGACGCTATAGCTGAGACTACACACAAGATACAGTTAGACTCTTTAGCTGAGACTGACCACTAGATACAGTTAGACTCTATAGCTGAGACTACACACTAGATACAGTTAGACCTTATAGCTGTGACTACACACTAGATACAGTTAACTCTATAGCTGAGACACACACTAGATACAGTAAGACCCTATAGCTTATAGCTGAGACTACCAGCTAGATACCAGTTAGACTCTATAGCTGAGACTACACACTAGATACAGTTAGACCCTATAGCTGAGCTACACACTAGTTACAGGTAGACCCTATAGCTGAGACTACACACTAGATACAGTTAGACTCTATAGCTGAGACTACACACTAGATACAGTTAGACCCTATAGCTGAGACTACACACTAGATACAGTTAGACTCTATAGCTGAAGACTGCACACTAGATACAGTTAGACTCTATAGCTGAGACTACACACTAGATACAGTTAGACTCTCATAGCTGAGACTACAACACTAGATATAAGTTAGACCCTATAGCTGAGACTACACACTAGATACAGTTAGACTCTAATAGCTGAGACTACACACTGATACAGTTAGACTCTATAGCTGAGACTACACACTAGATACAGATAAACACTATAGCTGAGACTACACACTAGATACAGTTAGACTCTATAGCTGAGACTACACACTAGATACAGTTAGACTCTATAGCTGAGACTACACAATAGTTAGTTAGACGCTATAGCTGAGACTACACACTAGATATAGTTAGACCCTATAGCTGATACTACACACTAGATACAGTTAGACTCTATAGCTGAGACTACACACTAGATACAGTTAGACTCTATAGCTGAGACTACACACTAGATACAGTTAGACACTATAGCTGAGACTACACACTAGATACAGTTAGACCCTATAGCTGAGACTACACACTAGATACAGTTAGACTCTAATAGCTGAGACTACACACTAGATACAGTTAGACCCTATAGCTGAGACTACACACTAGATACAGTTAGACTCTATAGCTGAGACTACACACTAGATACAGTTAGACTCTATAGCTGAGACTACACACTAGATATAGTTAGACCCTATAGCTGAGACTACACACTAGATACAGTTTAGACCCTATAGATGAGACTACACACTAACACTAGATACAGTTTAGACCCTATAGCTGAGACTACAACACTAGATACAGTTAGACCCTATAGGCTAGAGATTACACACTGGGGAGGGGGAGAACAGTTTTGTTAGACTCTATAGCTGAACTACACACTAGATACAGTTAGACCCTATAGATGAGACTACACACTAACACTAGAGTACAGTTTAGACCCTATAGCTGAGACTACACACTAGATACAGTTAGACCTATAGCTGAGACTACACACTAGATATAGTTAGACCCTATAGCTGAGACTACACACTAGATCTGTTAGACCCTATAGCTGAGACTACACACTAGATACGTTAGACTCTATAGCTGAGACTACACACTAGATACAGTTAAGACCCTATAGCTGAGACTACACACTAACACTAAATACAGTTAGACCCTATAGCTGAGACACACACTAACACTAGATACAGTTAGACCTATAGCTGAGACTACACACTAGATACAGTTAGACCCTATAGCTGAGACTACACACTAGATACAGTTAGACCCTTATAGCTGAGACTACACACTAGATACAGTTAGACTCTATATAGCTGATACTACACACTAGATACAGTTAGACTCTATAGCTGAGACTACACACTAGATACAGTTAGACTCTATAGCTGAGACTACACACTAGATACAGTTAGACTCTATAGCTGAGACTACACACTAGATACAGTTAGACCCTATAGCTGAGACTACACTAGATACAGTTAGACTCTATAGCTGAGACTACACACTAGATACAGTTAGACTCTATAGCTGAGACTACACACTAGATACAGTTAGACCCTATAGCTGAGACTACACACTAGATACAGTTAGACCCTATAGATGAGACTACACACTAAACTAGATAACAGTTAGACCCTATAGCTGAGACTACACACTAGATA
>NC_042968.1:41026337-41060965 GCF_901001165.1 Salmo trutta | reverse complement strand
ACTAGATACCGTTAGACCCTATAGCTGAGACTACACACTACACTAGATACAGTTAGACTCTATAGCTGAGACTACACACTAGATACAGTTAGACTCTATAGCTGAGACTACACACTAGATACAGTTAGACTCTATAGCTGAGACTACACACAACACTAGATCAGTTATACCCTGTAACTGAGACTACACACTAGATACAGTTAGACTCTATAGCTGAGACTACACACTAGATACAGTTAGACTCTATAGCTGAGACTACACACTAGATACCGTTAGACCCTATAGCTGAGACTACACACTAACACTAGATACAGTTAGACTCTATAGCTGAGACTACACACTAGATACAGTTCGACTCTATAGCTGAGACTACACACTAGATACAGTTAGACTCTATAGCTGAGACTACACACTAACACTAGATACAGTTATACCCTGTAACTGAGACTACACACTAGAAACAGTTAGACTCTATAGCTGAGACTACACACTAGATACAGTTAGACTCTATAGCTGAGACTACACACTAGATACCATTAGACCCTAGAGCTGAGACTACACACTAACACTAGATACAGTTAGACTCTATAGCTGAGACTACACACTAGATACAGTTAGACTCTATAGCTGAGACTACACACTAGATACAGTTAGACTCTATAGCTGAGACTACACACTAACACTAGATACAGTTAGACCCTATAGCTGAGACTACACACTAGATACAGTTAGACCCTATAGCTGAGACTACACACTAGATACAGTTAGACTCTATAGCTGAGACTACACACTAACACTAGATACAGTTAGACCCTATAGCTGAGACTACACACTAGATACAGTTAGACACTATTGCTGAGACTACACACTAGATACAGTTAGACTCTATAGCTTAGACTACACACTAGATCCAGTTAGACTCTATAGCTGAGACTACACACTAGATACAGTAGACTCTATAGCTGAGACTACACACTAGATACAGTTAGACCCTATAGCTGAGACTACACACTAGATACAGTTAGACCCTATAGCTGAGACTACACACTAGATACAGTTAGACTCTATAGCTGAGACTACACACTAGATACAGTTAGACCCTATAGCTGAGACTACACACTAGATACAGTTAGAACCTATAGCTGAGACTACACACTAGATACAGTTAGACTCTATAGCTGAGACTACACACTAACACTAGATACAGTTAGACCCTATAATGAGTACTACACACTAGATACAGTTAGACTCTATAGCTGAGACTACACACTAGATACAGTTAGACTCTATAGCTGAGGACTACACACTAACACTAGATACAGTTAGACCCTATAGCTGAGACTACACACTAGATACAGTTAGACCCTATAGCTGAAACTACACACTAGATACAGTTAGACCCTATAGCTGAGAATACACACTAGATACAGTTAGACTCTATAGCTGAGACTACACACTAGATACAGTTAGACTCTATAGCTGAGACTACACACTAGATACAGTTAGACTCTATAGCTGAGACTACACACTAGGATACAGTTAGACTCTATAGCTGAGACTACACACTAGATACAGTTAGACTCTATAGCTGAGACTACACACTAGATACAGTTAGACTCTATAGCTGAGACTACACACTAGATACAGTTAGACTCTATAGCTGAGACTACACACTAGATACAGTTAGACCCTATAGCTGAGACTACACACTAACACTAGATACAGTTAGACTCTATAGCTGAGACTACACACTAGATACAGTTAGACCCTATAGCTGAGACTACACACTAGATACAGTTAGACCCTATAGCTGAGACTACACACTAGATACAGTTAGACTCTATAGCTGAGACTACACACTAGATAGAGTTAGACCCTATAGCTGAGACTACACACTAGATACAGTTAGACTCTATAGCTGAGACTACACACTAGATACAGTTAGACCCTATAGCTGAGACTACACACTAGATACAGTTAGACTCTATAGCTGAGACTACACACTAACACTAGATACAGTTAGACCCTATAGCTGAGACTACACACTAGATACAGTTAGACACTATAGCTGAGACTACACACTAGATACAGTTAGACTCTATAGCTGAGACTACACACTAGATACAGTTAGACTCTATAGCTGAGACTACACACTAGATACAGTTAGACTCTATAGCTGAGACTACACACTAGATACAGTTAGACCCTATAGCTGAGACTACACACTAGATACAGTTAGACCCTATAGCTGAGACTACACACTAGATACAGTTAGACTCTATAGCTGAGACTACACACTAGATACAGTTAGACCCTATAGCTGAGACTACACACTAGATACAGTTAGACTCTATAGCTGAGACTACACACTAGATACAGTTAGACTCTATAGCTGAGACTACACACTAACACTAGATACAGTTAGACCCTATAACTGAGACTACACACTAGATACAGTTAGACTCTATAGCTGAGACTACACACTAGATACAGTTAGACTCTATAGCTGAGACTACACACTAACACTAGATACAGTTAGACCCTATAGCTGAGACTACACACTAGATACAGTTAGACCCTATAGCTGAAACTACACACTAGATACAGTTAGACCCTATAGCTGAGACTACACACTAGATACAGTTAGACTCTATAGCTGAGACTACACACTAGATACAGTTAGACTCTATAGCTGAGACTACACACTAGATACAGTTAGACTCTATAGCTGAGACTACACACTAGATACAGTTAGACTCTATAGCTGAGACTACACACTAGATACATTAGACTCTATAGCTGAGACTACACACTAGATACAGTTAGACTCTATAGCTGAGACTACACACTAGATACAGTTAGACTCTATAGCTGAGACTACACACTAGATACAGTTAGACCCTATAGCTGAGACTACACACTAACACTAGATACAGTTAGACTCTATAGCTGAGACTACACACTAGATACAGTTAGACCCTATAGCTGAGACTACACACTAGATACAGTTAGACCCTATAGCTGAGACTACACACTAGATACAGTTAGACTCTATAGCTGAGACTACACACTAGATAGAGTTAGACCCTATAGCTGAGACTACACACTAACACTAGATACAGTTAGACTCTATAGCTGAGACTACACACTATATACAGTTAGACCCTATAGCTGAGACTACACACTAGATACAGTTAGACTCTATAGCTGAGACTACACACTAGATAGAGTTAGACCCTATAGCTGAGACTACACACTAGATACAGTTAGACTCTATAGCTGAGACTACACACTAGATACAGTTAGACTCTATAGCTGAGACTACACACTAGATACAGTTAGACTCTATAGCTGAGACTACACACTAGATACAGTTAGACTCTATAGCTGAGACTACACACTAGATACAGTTAGACTCTATAGCTGAGACTACACACTAGATACCGTTAGACCCTATAGCTGAGACTACACACTAACACTAGATACAGTTAGACTCTATAGCTGAGACTACACACTATATACAGTTAGACTCGATAGCTGAGACTACACACTAGATACAGTTAGACCCTATAGCTGAGACTACACACTCGATACAGTTAGACCCTATATCTGAGACTACACACTAGATACAGTTAGACTCTATAGCTGAGACTACACATTAGATACAGTTAGACCCTATAGCTGAGACTACACACTAGATACAGTTAGACCCTATAGCTGAGACTACACACTAGATACAGTTAGACTCTATAGCTGAGACTACACATTAGATACAGTTAGACCCTATAGCTGAGACTACACACTAGATACAGTTAGACCCTATATCTGAGACTACACACTAGATACAGTTAGACTCTATAGCTGAGACTACACATTAGATACAGTTAGACCCTACAGCTGAGACTACACACTAACACTAGATACAGTTAGACTCTATAGCTGAGACTACACACTAGATACAGTTAGACTCTATAGCTGAGACTACACACTAACACACAAGATACAGTTAGACCCTATAGCTGAGACTACACACTAGATAAAGTTAGACTCTATAGCTGAGACTACACACTAGATACCGTTAGACCCTATAGCTGAGACTACACACTAACACTAGATACAGTTAGACTCTATAGCTGAGACTACACACTAGATACAGTTAGACTCTATAGCTGAGACTACACACTAGATACAGTTAGACTCTATAGCTGAGACTACACACTAACACTAGATACAGTTATACCCTGTAACTGAGACTACACACTAGAAACAGTTAGACTCTATAGCTGAGACTACACACTAGATACAGTTAGACTCTATAGCTGAGACTACACACTAGATACCGTTAGACCCTATAGCTGAGACTACACACTAACACTAGATACAGTTAGACTCTATAGCTGAGACTACACACTAGATACAGTTAGACTCTATAGCTGAGACTACACACTAGATACAGTTAGACTCTATAGCTGAGACTACACACTAACACTAGATACAGTTATACCCTGTAACTGAGACTACACACTAGAAACAGTTAGACTCTATAGCTGAGACTACACACTAGATACAGTTAGACTCTATAGCTGAGACTACACACTAGATACCATTAGACCCTAGAGCTGAGACTACACACTAACACTAGATACAGTTAGACTCTATAGCTGAGACTACACACTAGATACAGTTAGACTCTATAGCTGAGACTACACACTAGATACAGTTAGACTCTGTAGCTGAGACTACACACTAACACTAGATACAGTTAGACCCTATAGCTGACACTACACACTAGATACAGTTAGACCCTATAGCTGAGACTACACACTAGATACAGTTAGACTCTATAGCTGAGACTACACACTAACACTAGATACAGTTAGACCCTATAGCTGAGACTACACACTAGATACAGTTAGACACTATTGCTGAGACTACACACTAGATACAGTTAGACTCTATAGCTTAGACTACACACTAGATACAGTTAGACTCTATAGCTGAGACTACACACTAGATACAGTTAGACTCTATAGCTGAGACTACACACTAGATACAGTTAGACCCTATAGCTGAGACTACACACTAGATACAGTTAGAACCTATAGCTGAGACTACACACTAGATACAGTTAGACTCTATAGCTGAGACTACACACTAGATACAGTTAGACCCTATAGCTGAGACTACACACTAGATACAGTTATAACCTATAGCTGAGACTACACACTAGATACAGTTAGACTCTATAGCTGAGACTACACACTAACACTAGATACAGTTAGACCCTATAGCTGAGACTACACACTAGATACAGTTAGACTCTATAGCTGAGACTACACACTAGATACAGTTAGACTCTATAGCTGAGACTACACACTAACACTAGATACAGTTAGACCCTATAGCTGAGACTACACACTAGATACAGTTAGACCCTATAGCTGAAACTACACACTAGATACAGTTAGACCCTATAGCTGAGAATACACACTAGATACAGTTAGACTCTATAGCTGAGACTACACACTAGATACAGTTAGACTCTATAGCTGAGACTACACACTAGATACAGTTAGACTCTATAGCTGAGACTACACACTAGATACAGTTAGACTCTATAGCTGAGACTACACACTAGATGCAGTTAGACTCTATAGCTGAGACTACACACTAGATACAGTTAGACTCTATAGCTGAGACTACACACTAGATACAGTTAGACTCTATAGCTGAGACTACACACTAGATACAGTTAGACCCTATAGCTGAGACTACACACTAACACTAGATACAGTTAGACTCTATAGCTGAGACTACACACTATATACAGTTAGACCCTATAGCTGAGACTACACACTAGATACAGTTAGACCCTATAGCTGAGACTACACACTAGATACAGTTAGACTCTATAGCTGAGACTACACACTAGATAGAGTTAGACCCTATAGCTGAGACTACACACTAACACTAGATACAGTTAGACTCTATAGCTGAGACTACACACTATATACAGTTAGACCCTATAGCTGAGACTACACACTAGATACAGTTAGACTCTATAGCTGAGACTACACACTAACACTAGATACAGTTAGACCCTATAGCTGAGACTACACACTAGATACAGTTAGACACTATTGCTGAGACTACACACTAGATACAGTTAGACTCTATAGCTTAGACTACACACTAGATACAGTTAGACTCTATAGCTGAGACTACACACTAGATACAGTTAGACTCTATAGCTGAGACTACACACTAGATACAGTTAGACCCTATAGCTGAGACTACACACTAGATACAGTTAGAACCTATAGCTGAGACTACACACTAGATACAGTTAGACTCTATAGCTGAGACTACACACTAGATACAGTTAGACCCTATAGCTGAGACTACACACTAGATACAGTTATAACCTATAGCTGAGACTACACACTAGATACAGTTAGACTCTATAGCTGAGACTACACACTAACACTAGATACAGTTAGACCCTATAACTGAGACTACACACTAGATACAGTTAGACTCTATAGCTGAGACTACACACTAGATACAGTTAGACTCTATAGCTGAGACTACACACTAACACTAGATACAGTTAGACCCTATAGCTGAGACTACACACTAGATACAGTTAGACCCTATAGCTGAAACTACACACTAGATACAGTTAGACCCTATAGCTGAGACTACACACTAGATACAGTTAGACTCTATAGCTGAGACTACACACTAGATACAGTTAGACTCTATAGCTGAGACTACACACTAGATACAGTTAGACTCTATAGCTGAGACTACACACTAGATACAGTTAGACTCTATAGCTGAGACTACACACTAGATGCAGTTAGACTCTATAGCTGAGACTACACACTAGATACAGTTAGACTCTATAGCTGAGACTACACACTAGATACAGTTAGACTCTATAGCTGAGACTACACACTAGATACAGTTAGACCCTATAGCTGAGACTACACACTAACACTAGATACAGTTAGACTCTATAGCTGAGACTACACACTATATACAGTTAGACCCTATAGCTGAGACTACACACTAGATACAGTTAGACCCTATAGCTGAGACTACACACTAGATACAGTTAGACTCTATAGCTGAGACTACACACTAGATAGAGTTAGACCCTATAGCTGAGAATACACACTAACACTAGATACAGTTAGACTCTATAGCTGAGACTACACACTATATACAGTTAGACCCTATAGCTGAGACTACACACTAGATACAGTTAGACTCTATAGCTGAGACTACACACTAGATAGAGTTAGACCCTATAGCTGAGACTACACACTAGATACAGTTAGACTCTATAGCTGAGACTACACACTAGATACAGTTAGACTCTATAGCTGAGACTACACACTAGATACAGTTAGACTCTATAGCTGAGACTACACACTAGATACAGTTAGACTCTATAGCTGAGACTACACACTAGATACAGTTAGATTCTATAGCTGAGACTACACACTAGATACCGTTAGACCCTATAGCTGAGACTACACACTAACACTAGATACAGTTAGACTCTATAGCTGAGACTACACACTATATACAGTTAGACTCGATAGCTGAGACTACACACTAGATACAGTTAGACCCTATAGCTGAGACTACACACTCAATACAGTTAGACCCTATATCTGAGACTACACACTAGATACAGTTAGACTCTATAGCTGAGACTACACATTAGATACAGTTAGACCCTATAGCTGAGACTACACACTAGATACAGTTAGACCCTATAGCTGAGACTACACACTAGATACAGTTAGACTCTATAGCTGAGACTACACATTAGATACAGTTAGACCCTATAGCTGAGACTACACACTAGATACAGTTAGACCCTATATCTGAGACTACACACTAGATACAGTTAGACTCTATAGCTGAGACTACACATTAGATACAGTTAGACCCTATAGCTGAGACTACACACTAGATACAGTTAGACCCTACAGCTGAGACTACACACTAACACTAGATACAGTTAGACTCTATAGCTGAGACTACACACTAGATACAGTTAGACTCTATAGCTGAGACTACACACTAACACACAAGATACAGTTAGACCCTATAGCTGAGACTACACACTAGATAAAGTTAGACTCTATAGCTGAGACTACACACTAAATACCGTTAGACCCTATAGCTGAGACTACACACTAACACTAGATACAGTTAGACTCTATAGCTGAGACTACACACTAGATACAGTTAGACTCTATAGCTGAGACTACACACTAGATACAGTTAGACTCTATAGCTGAGACTACACACTAACACTAGATACAGTTATACCCTGTAACTGAGACTACACACTAGAAACAGTTAGACTCTATAGCTGAGACTACACACTAGATACAGTTAGACTCTATAGCTGAGACTACACACTAGATACCATTAGACCCTAGAGCTGAGACTACACACTAAGACTAGATACAGTTAGACTCTATAGCTGAGACTACACACTAGATACAATTAGACTCTATAGCTGAGACTACACACTAGATACAGTTAGACTCTATAGCTGAGACTACACACTAACACTAGATACAGTTAGACCCTATAGCTGACACTACACACTAGATACAGTTAGACCCTATAGCTGACACTACACACTAGATACAGTTAGACCCTATAGCTGAGACTACACACTAGATACAGTTAGACTCTATAGCTGAGACTACACACTAGATACAGTTATACCCTGTAACTGAGACTACACACTAGAAACAGTTAGACTCTATAGCTGAGACTACACACTAGATACAGTTAGACTCTATAGCTGAGACTACACACTAGATACCGTTAGACCCTATAGCTGAGACTACACACTAACACTAGATACAGTTAGACTCTATAGCTGAGACTACACACTAGATACAGTTAGACTCTATAGCTGAGACTACACACTAGATACAGTTAGACTCTATAGCTGAGACTACACACTAACACTAGATACAGTTATACCCTGTAACTGAGACTACACACTAGAAACAGTTAGACTCTATAGCTGAGACTACACACTAGATACAGTTAGACTCTATAGCTGAGACTACACACTAGATACCATTAGACCCTAGAGCTGAGACTACACACTAACACTAGATACAGTTAGACTCTATAGCTGAGACTACACACTAGATACAGTTAGACTCTATAGCTGAGACTACACACTAGATACAGTTAGACTCTATAGCTGAGACTACACACTAACACTAGATACAGTTAGACCCTATAGCTGAAACTACACACTAGATACAGTTAGACCCTATAGCTGAGACTACACACTAGATACAGTTAGACTCTATAGCTGAGACTACACACTAGATACAGTTAGACCCTATAGCTGAGACTACACACTAGATACAGTTAGACCCTATAGCTGAGACTACACACCAGATAGAAATAATGAAAGAAAAAGCTCCATGTAGTCTATAGACATGAACTGAACAAGAATTATACATTTAGGAATTTTTATTGCATGGTTTTATATATCCGCCCCAGATAATACCTTGGGACTGCGGTTTATGAGTCAACCCCTGCATCACTAATACACACACCCACACACACACACACACACACACACACACACACACACACACACACACACACACACACACACTCTGTGACCTGTCCAACAGGAGGTCCTGGAGGAGAGATTAGATTTGGCTCCCAAATGTTGTTACTGTTATCTCCCAGAATGAGACCTTGAAGAATTCCTTATCATTAAAAAAAACTCCCTGACCAGTTTCCTTCCTCCCCGGCAACAGAGTTAGGAAGGACGACTGTATCTTTGTAGTGACTGGGTGTATTGATACACCATCCAAAGTGTAATTAATAACTTCACCATGCTTTTTTATTTTTACCCATCTACCAGTAGGTGACCTTCTTTTTAAGGCATTGGAAAACCTCCTTGGTCTTTGTGGTTGAATCTGTGTTTGAAATTCACTGTTCGATTGAGGGACCTTATAGATAATTGTCTGTGTGAGGTACAGAGATGAGGTAGTCATTCAAAAATCATCTTTAACATTGTTGTTGCACACAGAGTGAGTCTATGCAACTTATTATGTGACTTGTTACACATATTTTTACTCCTGAACATGTCTAGGTTTGCCATAACAAAAGGGTTAAATACTTGTTGACTCAAGTCATTTCAGGTTTTCATTTTTAATTAATTTGTAAACATTTCTAAAAACATAATTTAATTTTGACATTATGGGGTATTGTGGGTAGGCCAGTGACAATTATTTTTATTTAAATCCATTTCATATTCAGCCTGTAACACAACAAAATACGGAAAAAGGCAAGGTCTTTGAATACTTTCTAAAGGCACTGTATATAGTGCACTACTTTCGACCAGGGCCCATAGTTCCGTACGTAGGGAATAGGGTGCCATTTGTGACGCAGTTTGCCGTTCGTCTAAGACGTTTTCCCACTTCCATTGGCAGTACAAAGGTTTGTGGTCTGACAAATGATCCAGGGTCAAAGAATGTCTGCACTTAAAGAAATCCATGATTAACACACTAATTGGCATTATTAGCATGACTGAGCCCAGACCACACTGCATCTGGTATGTAGCCAGGCATTGGCCAATTTAACAGCATGGGGATTTTCATTATAACTCTGAAAACAAAGGTTAAATGGTTGTGGGTTATACAAGGTCTAAGCTGTGACCTCTAATGAAATCCAACTGAAGAGGTTTCCTGGCTTTGACTCTGAAGATCATTCCTGACTTTGACACTGAAGAGGCTTCCTGGCCTTGACGCTGAAGACCCTTCCTGGCCTTGACGCTGAAGACACTTCCTGACTTTGACTCTGAAGACACTTCCTGACTTTGACTCTGAAGACGCTTCCTGACTTTGACGCTGAAGACGCTTCCTGGCTTTGACGCTTTGACGCCTCCTCGCTTTGACGCTGAAGGAGTGTTTTGCTGGATGACCTTGGATGCAACATTCAGAGGCTTCAACTGAGACTGTACGACGGGAACAAAAACTTCAACTGAGACTGTAGGACTGGAACAAAACAATCTACTGCCCTTCCTCCAGGATAAGAAGTTTCCCTCCCCTGTCCTACACCAACCCAGATCATTAAAGATGTTTTTTGCTTCATTCAAGCAAGTACACCAACTCAGCTTTGTACTGAGCCATGTGTTTTGATGGACGACCTTGGTGTCCCCGCTGCCTTACGATAACCCAGATCAGTATAGTTTTTAGAAGAACAGAGGACATATTTGTTGCTTGATTAATACTAGCAGACCCACTTAGCTTTGTACCAAATCCACCACAATACAGTACATTCGGCTTATTAACATCAAAACTAAATGTCATACCCAACGATTAGCGCTGTCGCCATACAAAGGAACCAAGTGCCATGATAAAGGCGATTGGAATTAGCGTTAAGCTTTGACGGATGGTTTGTCAACTGAGTTCTATTGCCACAGGGATGTATTATCCACTTCCTGTACGTTATTTTACCTAACTAGACATAATAATTATCCACTTCCTGTACGTTACTTTACCGAACTAGACATAATAAGTTTCCACTTCCTGTACGTTACTTTACCTAACTAGACATAATAATTATCCACTTCCTGTACGTTACTTTACCTAACTAGACATAATAATTATCCACTTCCTGTACGTTATTTTACCTAAGTAGACATAATAATTATCCACTTCCTGTACGTTACTTTACCTAACTAGACATAATAATTATCCACTTCCTGTACGTTACTTTACCTAACTAGACATAATAATTATCCACTCCCTGTACGTCACTTTACCTAACTAGACATAATAAGTTTCCACTTCCTGTACGTTACTTTACCTAACTAGACATAATAATTATCCACTTCCTGTACGTTACTTTACCTAACTAGACATAATAATTATCCACTTCCTGTACGTTATTTTACCTAAGTAGACATAATAATTATCCACTACCTGTACGTTACTTTACCTAACTAGACATAATAATTATCCACTTCCTGTACGTTACTTTACCTAACTAGACATAATAATTATCCACTCCCTGTACGTCACTTTACCTAACTAGACATAATAATTATCCACTTCCTGTACGTTACT
Organism: Salmo trutta; assembly: GCF_901001165.1. Classification (NCBI taxonomy): domain Eukaryota; kingdom Metazoa; phylum Chordata; class Actinopteri; order Salmoniformes; family Salmonidae; genus Salmo; species Salmo trutta. Next base: position 41,048,822 of record NC_042968.1, on the reverse strand, counting down.
TTACCTAACTAGACATAATAATTATCCACTTCCTGTACGTTACTTTACCTAACTAGACATAATAATTATCCACTTCCTGTATGTTATTTTACCTAACGAGACATAATAAGTTTCCACTTCCTGTACGTTACTTTACCTAACTAGACATAATAATTATCCACTTCCTGTATGTTATTTTACCTAACTAGACATAATAAGTTTCCACTTCCTGTACGTTACTTTACCTAACTAGACATAATAATACTAGATGACTACTTTTTCTTTCTTTCTTTCTTTCTTTCTTTCTTTCTTTCTTTCTCATCAATCACCATACCAACAGGTTGTCTTATTGATATTACCCTCACCCTAGATTAGAACATTCTTCCATATTGCATTGGGACTGGAAAATATCCAAACTAGTACAAACACATCCACACTGTCATCCACACGTCTGTCAGTAGCTCAGGATCCAACATGCTTTACACAGCGCAGAGCAAGACAGCATGGGATCAACTGAACTTCATTGAGATATCCCGAGGGTTATTTTGCTCTACGCTTGTCCAAAGGGGACTTCCAGAGTTACTAGTGCCAATGCCACACAGGTGACCTACAAGTATATGAGTATGAAAAGGTAATTTCAGTTATTAGCAATACATTGTGATGGATGGTTTGACAGTTGGAGGTTGTCTCCTGAAGGCCTATAGCGTTATGAGTAAAAATGTTTTAAATAACAGGCCAGGGGTGTCATCTGACGAAAGCCCCAGACAGTCAATTAGCCAGTCAATTAACCAGTCAGCCAGCCAGCCTGTCAGCCAGTTTATAAACCAAGAACGCATGTTTTTTTTCTTTCGTATTATCTTTTACCAGATCTAATGTGTTATATTCTCCTACATTCATTTCACATTTCCACAAACTTCAAAGTGTTTCCTTTCAAATTGCTTCAGGTCCTGAGCTACAGGCAGTTAGATTTGGGTATGTCATTTTAGGCGAAAACTGAAAAACAGGGTCCGATCCATAAGAGGTTTTAAGCAGTCAGCCAGCCAGCCATAGAGCCAGGCAACCATGGTACAGTACATTACAACATGGTCCAGCCAAGTCAAAACTTGCCCCAGGAGGGGCCAGAAGAACAGATTCAACAGATACGTTCTATTTTGAGCTTCGTTTTGCTTTTGTTTGCTTTTCTGGGCGATTCCCCAAACGGTATATCTGTGGGTTATCTTCCTGTAATCTGCAGTGATCAAAGACCTTGGGTGTTTCCCAAATGGCACCATATTCCCTATATAGTGCACTACTTTAGACCGGGGGCCATAGGGCTCTGGGCTATGGTCAAAAGTAGTGCACTAAATAGGGAATAGGGTGTCATTTTGGGACACAAGCTTCCTCTATTGTCGGGATGCAGAGCGCTTTGACTTCCCTCCCCATGTTCCCCCGGCTCACCTCCAGCTAGCCCATGTTGCCAGAACAAGGAGAGGGGATGTACCGTACATGTGAAAACACCTCCAGTTTTGGACACGGCCGTTGCGTTCATGGGGCTCAATGCCAAAGTCCTCGGCCCAAAAATAACAACCTGCATGGAAAGAAGGAGGATCAAGTGAAGTCAGGATGAGGATGCATGGTGGATAGCGTTACCCTGGGTAAACCACAAATGCTCTCTCTCTCTGTCTCTTTATCCTCCCTCTCTCTCTGTCTCTCTCTGTCTGTCTCTCTCTCTCTCTCTCTCTGTCTCTTTATCCTCCCTCTCTCTCTGTCTCTTTATCCTCCCTCTCTCTGTCTCTCTCTCTCTCTTTATCCTCCCTCTACTCTTTCTCTCTCTCTCTGTCTGTCTCCTCCCTCTCTTTCTCCTCCCTTACCTCTCTCTCTCGCTCCCTTACCTCTCTCTCTCGCTCTCTTTCTCCTCTCCTCTCCACTCCTCTCCTCTCCGCTCTCTCTCTCTTTCTCCTCCCTCTCTTTCTCCTCCCTTACCACTCTCTCGCTCTCTTTCTCCTCCCTCTCCTCTCCCCTCTCTCTGTCTCTGTCTCTTACTCCTCCCTCTCTTTCTCCTCCCTTACTGCTCTCTTTCTCCTCCCTCTCCTCTCTCTTTTTCTCCTCCCTCTCTCTTTCTCCTCCCTTACGTCTCTTTCCTCTCTTTCTCCTCTCTCTCTCTTTCTCCTTCCTCTCCTCTCTCCAGTACATGGTGTGAGTGGAACACAGAGGAGTCCAAGGAGTCCACTGGAAGCCCAGTTCAGATCTCACCCTACGGATTATAACACCCACTCACTAGAGCACAGCCCATGTCCTCAATAACCCCAGTTATAATAAAACACTCACTCACTACAGCACAGACCAAGAAGGAGAGGGATGGAGTGCTGCATCAGATGACCTGGCCTCCGCAATCAGCCGACCTCAACCCAATTGAGATGGTTTGGGATGAGTTGGACTGCAGAGTGAAGGAAAAGCAGCCAACAAGTGCTCAGCATAATATGGTAACTCCTTCAAGATTGTTGGAAAAGCATTCCAGGTGAAGCTGGTTGAGAGAATCCCAAGAGTGTGCAAAGCTGTCATCAAGACAAAGGGTGGCTACTTTCAAGAATCTCAAATATAAAATATATTTTGATTTGTTTAACACTTTTCTGGATACAACATGATTCCCATATGTGCTATTTTATAGTGTTGATGTCTTCACTATTATTCTACAATGTAGAAAATAGTAAAAGTAAAGAAAAACCCTTGAATGAGAAGCTGTGTCCAAACCTTTTGACTGGTACTTTAGGTCCGACTCCAAAACCATGAAAATGTTCTAGTAGCCGAGCCAAAGAATGTCCAGCCTTAGCTAGACATCAAAGGGAAAATTACAACTTGAGGCAAATGGTTTGTCCTAAACAAAACAATCATCATAAACGGCTCCATAGTCCCAAATGGCTTCCTATTCCCTACATAGTGCACTACTTTGGACCAGATCTTTATAGGCACTATATAGGTAATAGGGTACCATTATGGACGCAGACAGAGCCTTTAGTACTGCCTGTTCTCTATCAATCAATTAGGTTTCAAGTTGTATTAGTCCTATGTATGGGATACACATGGTATACAGGAAGTTGTTGCAGGAAGATGGCGTCGGAGGGGATGTATTAGTCCTATGTACGGGATACACATGGTATACAGGAAGTTGTTGCAGGAAGATGGTGCCGGAGGGGATGTGTTAGTCCTATGTACGGGATACACATGATATACAGGAAGTTGTTGCAGGAAGATGGCGTCGGAGGGGATGTATTAGTCCTATGTACGGGATACACATGGTATACAGGATGTTGTTGCAGGAAGATGGCGTCGGAGGGGATGTATTAGTCCTATGTACGGGATACACATGGTATACAGGATGTTGTTGCAGGAAGATGGCGTCGGAGGGGATGTATTAGTCCTATGTACGGGAAAACGCTGGAATGAGTAGGTGGGTTCAAACTTCTGACTGGTACTGTATATTATGTGGTAAATGTGCTGTGATTGTTTGAAATGATACAAGTCCTCTTTTTGTTACGACGGTAAGGGGACAGTCTTATGACAATAATATTGCAGTGATTTGACCGTTTTATGTAGAAATAGTGCGATGATTGATCAAAATTTGCAAGATCTCGCGTAATATGTCGGGGAATTGTTGATTTTGCCCCAAAAATTGTAATCCTGGAGGGACTGCTGCACTGCTTTAGTATGTTGGTGTGAGGCTGGGGTTATAATGTGTTATAAGTGGGATTATTGAGGACATGAAACATTAAAAAAAATAAAGAAATCATCCATAAAAAAATCCTTAAAATGTTGCATTCTTGTGCAATTTCTGTCTCTGGGCTACACTGAGGATTGTCTTTCATTATTTGAGACTATTTGACTTTAGTTTATACGCCTGAACTTTCGGACCTAACTGTATATGCAGTAAACAGCCTACACACCAATCACCAACGGGCAGAAAAAGTTCACCTCAATCCACAGAGGCAAAAAATGGACAATGTTGCAGTTTAAAAGGGGAACGGAAACACTTTAAGATGTAAATCTAAGCAAACAGATGTATTCAATTCACTAATGCTAAACATGTGCATTTAACATAAAAACATATTTTCTACATTTTAATATTTTGATCGTTGACAAGGTTTATCTCAGCTATGGCCAGCGCCATTTTAAATCGCCATAGTAACGGCTGACGCTAGTCGTCACTGGATAGGAATCAACAAATTGTTTGTGGCATTGAGAGTGAATTGAAGAGAGGTGAGGTGAGGTGCGGACAAGGAAGTAGTAATTCAAACACAAACTGTATATCGTCGCCAGGCTGCATGAATTGACTCCAAATAACTCCCTCGGGTTAAACTACCATGGGCTGTCCGAGGACCCACAACTTATGAAGAAGTGGCTCCGTGTCCTGAAGAGGAAGAACGTGCCAGCTTGAGCTAGCAGGATCTGCAGACAATCGGGAGTTTTCACGAATGAAAAGGAGTCATAGACCTATGTTGAAGTCTTCCGCTTGCGCCTGTCATGCTTAGGCGTAGTGGAGGAGGAATCAGACGCAGGAAGCAGCGATACGGGTGATGGCTTTTTTAATGTGCGACACAGCAAAACACCTGCCACCCCAAATAACGAACTCAGCGCACACAAAAATCAAAGTGCCCCAAACACATGGAGACAAAACACAGTGAGCGACAACCCACGCACTAGCGCTAAATACAATACAGCACGTAACAAAGCAACTAACAGAGAAACAATCCCGCACAAAGAGCAGGCGGGCCAGCTAGCTCATATAGCCCCGCTAATCAACCCAACTAAGGACAGGTGCAAACAATAACAGAAAGGGGGGGAAACAAAAAAGGAATCAGTGGCAGCTTGTAGGCCGGTGACGACGACCGCTGAGCGCCACCCGAGCAGGAGGGGGCGCCACCTTCGGTGGGAGTCGTGACAGACAGCGCCCTCATTTTAAATTTAGAATTAGATTTCATGAATCATTACGATGTCTGCGATTCAAACTACGTTTGTCTACTCAGAAGGTAAATGTGTTACCGTCGCGTCGAACAGCGCTGGTGATAAACATCGTTATAGGATACTGATTATAAATATTGAGCAACTATCCACTACTGACGTTAAACATTAAATCATTTAGACATTTCACCAATTATTTAACTGGCATATCGGCTGCTAAACGGGCGAGTAACCTCTTCAGCCAGGAAGTCCTTCAGAAGAATTAGTGACACATCCAACATATACAGTCACCATCCAGACAGACTGACAGGAACCTCTGGATGTAATACAGTCACCATCCAGACAGACTGACAGGACCCTCTGACCTGGATGTAATACAGTCACCATCCAGACAGACTGACAGGAACCTCTGACTGAATGTAATACAGTCACCATCCAGACAGACTGACAGGAACCTCTGACTGGATGTAATACAGTCACCATCCAGACAGACTGACAGGAACCTCTGACTGGATGTAATACAGTCACCATCCAGACAGACTGACAGGAACCTCTGACTGGATGTAATACAGTCACCATCCAGACAGACTGACAGGAACCTCTGACTGGATGTAATACATCACCATCCAGACAGACTGACAGGAACTTCTGACCTGGATGTAATACAGTCACCATCCAGACAGACTGACAGGAACCTCTGACTGGATGTAATACAGTCACCATCCAGACAGACTGACAGGAACCTCTGACCTGGATGTAATACATCACCATCCAGACAGACTGACAGGAACCTCTGACTGGATGTAATACATCACCATCCAGACAGACTGACAGGAACTTCTGACCTGGATGTAATACAGTCACCATCCAGACAGACTGACAGGAACCTCTGACTGGATGTAATACAGTCACCATCCAGACAGACTGACATGAACATCTGACCTGGATGTAATACATCACCATCCAGACAGACTGACAGGAACTTCTGACCTGGATGTAATACAGTCACCATCCAGACAGACTGACAGGACCCTCTGACTGGATGTAATACAGTCACCATCCAGACAGACTGACAGGAACCTCTGACTGGATGTAATACAGTCACCATCCAGACAGACTGACAGGAACCTCTGACTGGATGTAATACAGTCACCATCCAGACAGACTGACAGGAACCTCTGACTGGATGTAATACATCACCATCCAGACAGACTGACAGGAACCTCTGACTGGATGTAATACATCACCATCCAGACAGACTGACAGGAACCTCTGACCTGGATGTAATACAGTCACCATCCAGACAGACTGACAGGAACCTCTGACCTGGATGTAATACAGTCACCATCCAGACAGACTGACAGGAACCTCTGACTGGATGTAATACAGTCACCATCCAGACAGACTGACAGGAACCTCTGACTGGATGTAATACATCACCATCCAGACAGACTGACAGGAACCTCTGACTGGATGTAATACAGTCACCATCCAGACAGACTGACAGGAACCTCTGACTGGATGTAATACAGTCACCATCCAGACAGACTGACAGGAACCTCTGACCTGGATGTAATACAGTCACCATCCAGACAGACTGACAGGAACCTCTGACCTGGATGTAATACAGTCACCATCCAGACAGACTGACAGGAACCTCTGACCTGGATGTAATACAGTCACCATCCAGACAGACTGACAGGAACCTCTGACTGGATGTAATACATCACCATCCAGACAGACTGACAGGAACCTCTGACCTGGATGTAATACAGTCACCATCCAGACAGACTGACAGGAACCTCTGACTGGATGTAATACATCACCATCCAGACAGACTGACAGGATGTAATACAGTCACCATCCAGACAGACTGACAGGAACCTCTGACTGGATGTAATACAGTCACCATCCAGACAGACTGACAGGAACCTCTGACTGGATGTAATACAGTCACCATCCAGACAGACTGACAGGAACCTCTGACTGGATGTAATACAGTCACCATCCAGACAGACTGACAGGAACCTCTGACCTGGATGTAATACATCACCATCCAGACAGACTGACAGGAACTTCTGACCTGGATGTAATACATCACCATCCAGACAGACTGACAGGAACCTCTGACCTGGATGTAATACAGTCACCATCCAGACAGACTGACAGGACCCTCTGACCTGGATGTAATACAGTCACCATCCAGACAGACTGACAGGAACCTCTGACCTGGATGTAATACAGTCACCATCCAGACAGACTGACAGGAACCTCTGACTGGATGTAATACATCATCATCCAGACAGACTGACAGGAACCTCTGACCTGGATGTAATACAGTCACCATCCAGACAGACTGACAGGAACCTCTGACTGGATGTAATACATCACCATCCAGACAGACTGACAGGACCCTCTGACTGGATGTAATACAGTCACCATCCAGACAGACTGACAGGAACCTCTGACTGGATGTAATACAGTCACCATCCAGACAGACTGACAGGAACCTCTGACTGGATGTAATACAGTCACCATCCAGACAGACTGACAGGAACCTCTGACTGGATGTAATACAGTCACCATCCAGACAGACTGACAGGAACCTCTGACTGGATGTAATACAGTCACCATCCAGACAGACTGACAGGAACCTCCGAACCATCCGCTGGGATTTTGTGCTGTATCACCACCATCTCTCTACAACACAAACTCATATACTCTCTAACCATTATCTGGCAGCATCCCCAGTCACACCAGTTTGTGTTTGACTACTCCGACCCTCTAGCTGAGGTGTTTCCGTCTGTGTTATTACTCCTACAAGAACAAACTCTTTGATCTGGGGGCAACGATTGGTTCAAACGTGAACGGCTTCAGTAGGTTTTGATTGGCTCCCTACTTTACGTTATTTCATTCTCTGTAATAAACTCATTCTCAGACTTGGGGAGCTACTCGGTAAAATCAGCCATTTTTGGGGGGGGGGAGTTCCCAGATGTTCTCTCCTGCCACTGACGCAACAATGCCAATATTGCGATTTACCGTTGCAGTTAGCTGGCGTTTCCCTTTGCCCTTTAATAAGTCAATAAGAGAAAAGCTGCAAAATGGAGAGTTGAAAATAAAAGAGAAAAGAGGGCCAGAAAAAGTAACGTTTAGGAAAGATTTGGTCGTAGTGGTTAAAGAGGATGATAGCAGTGCCGGCTATGTTTGTAACGGGCGTCGTACGGATTGGACCAAGGTGCAGCGGGAACGTTTATACTCATCTTCTTTATTAAATTTAAAAGAAGGAAAAACCAAACGCGTATACAAACACAACGAACGACACTAAACAGTCCTGTCAGGTGCACAGACACAAAACAGGAGACAACTACCCACAAATCCCATAGAAAAAAAACATCCCTCTTAAATAAGACCTTCAATAAGAAGCAACGAGGAGCAGCTGCTTCCAATTGAAGGTCAACCCCATTAACTAAACATAGACATAGAAAGACTAGAACTACCATAGAAATAAACTAACAAGAACATAGCCCAACAAACCCCGAAACACTCTAAACAAACACCCCTCTTACATAGTAACATAGCCCAACAAACCCCGAACCACATAAAACAAACACCCCCTGCCAAGTCCTGACCAAACTACAATAACAAAATAACCCCATTTACTGGTCAGGACGTGACAATGTTATGCGTGATGATTGTGAGGCGCGTTATAGAAATTCAACAGTCACTTTAAATAGGTCTTATGGCACGTCAAGGGAACTGTAGCCCACTGTTCACATGGTTTAAATGGAAACTGACATCTAGATGCTAGGTCTATAACCTCTCACATAGCCTTCATATTAACTCCTGCAGAATGAAGCATTTCTTCCAGTAATATGATACACCATATGTACATTTTGACTGGGGAACAGAAGAGGAGAAATATGATTTAATTCTTTCAGTATCTAGAGAGAATGTGAATTTAAAGTTAGGGACCGTCTGTGAAGGTGCTATCTTTATCAGCATCTAGAGATAATGTGAATTTAAAGTTAGGGACTGTCTGTAAAGGTGCTAGCTTTATCAGCATCTAGAGAGAATGTGAATTTAAAGTTAGGGACCGTCTGTGAAGGTGCTATCTTTATCAGCATCTAGAGAGAATGTGAATTTAAAGTTAGGGACTGTCTGTAAAGGTGCTATCTTTATCAGCATCTAGAGAGAATGTGAATTTAAAGTTAGCACCTTTACAGACGGTTCCTATCTTTATCAGCATCTAGAGAGAATGTGAATGTGCAGTTAGGGACCGTCTGTAAAGGTGCTATCTTTATCAGCATCTAGAGAGAATATGAATGTGTAGTTAGGGACCGTCTGTAAAGGTGCCCTCTTTATCAGCATCTAGAGAGAATGTGAATGTGTAGTTAGGGACCGTCTGTAAAGGTGCTATCTTTATCAGCATCATAACAGCTGATAGTATTTCAACCACATAAAATATGCATCCAAGTTGAACTGAAATCTTATCAGAAACATGTTAGGTCGTTTTTTACAGCTTTCTATTTTCCTTTCAACCGGTCAAACTGATGCAGAAAATAATTTCCAGTCATTTATTTTTATAGCATTTTCTCCCTGGTCCCTAAAAATCTTTTTGTTCCTTAATGGAGTAGAGATGACAGAGAGAACTTGACCAATGTCAACTAGATTGATTCATTCTATCACTTCTAGGGCAACGAGTAATGGCAGAAGAGATTCTGTGTGTATCTAATTATAGACAAGTTGACTAACTAATGGCCTTCCACCAAAATGTCGGAAATTATAAGCGGAAACATCTAAATCAGGCAAAAAAACGGTCCTCCGTCTCTGACTGTAGCCTACAGCGCATTTTCTCCATACTGTAAGTGGGTTTGGGTCGGTGGTTACAGAGCCTCAGATTTACACTTTATCACATCTAGTCGGGCGGTTGCAGATGGATTATTAGCAAATTGCAGGCGGGTGAACAAACAGCTGACTTGCGCAAGACTAACTATCTCTCTCTCTCTCTCACACACACACACACACACACACACACACACACACACACACACACACACACACACACACACACACACACACACACACACACACACACACACACACACACACACACACACACACACACACGGCACTCTCTGACACTTTATCCAGTATGTGCAGACAAACACACTCCTCGTGTAGACATGCAAACAAAGTCATTCACAATGGTGTCCATGCCCCCCCCCCCCAAAAAAAGTCAACGATTATTCATTAATATTCCACTCATCTACATACCAACACACCACTAATAACTGAGACCAGATGATGTGTTTTCTGGCACACCCTCCAGCTGTCAGATAGCACCAATCAGATCATCAGAGGAAGGGGGACAGGGGGACACGTTACCCATCTTTGAGGCTTGACTTTCTGTCCCAAATGGAACCCTATTCCCTTCGTATAGTGCACAGATGGCATCAGAGACTAAAAAAATGCTAATTGGAAGAGAACAGATCTCCAAAATGATGATTTCCAATGCTGCCTGGCATAAAGGAACGCTAGACAAGCCATCCCAAGCTTGGGGGAGTTATATCATTGCATATTGCAATAAGGTTCCTCTGAAAGTTTGATGTCTTTTTGGAAATAGGAAGTCAGTTTCAAGGGTCTCTTGGTACAACTATAGTGATACTGAATAAACAATGGCTGCATACCAAATGGTACACTAGTCCCAGCAATGTATTAGTCCAGCAGACCAAGAAAGTATCAGCCAAGACTAGTTCTCCATGTTCATGCTAGAATAGAGAGGGCTGACAAAGACTAGAGAGGGCTGGCAAAGACTAGAGAGGGCTGGCAAAGACTAGAGAGGGCTGGCAAAGACTAGAGAGGGCTGGTAAAGACTGTAGAGCGGGCTGACAAAGACTAGAGAGGGCTGGCAAAGACTAGAGCGGGCTGGCAAAGACTGTAGAGAGGGCTGGCAAAGACTGTAGAGCGGGCTGGCAAAGACTAGAGAGGGCTGGCAAAGACTAGAGAGGGCTGGCAAAGACTAGAGAGGGCTGGCAAAGACTAGAGAGGGCTGGTAAAGACTGTAGAGCGGGCTGGCAAAGACTAGAGAGGGCTGGCAAAGACTAGAGAGGGCTGGCAAAGACTAGAGAGGGCTGGCAAAGACTGTAGAGAGGGCTGGCAAAGACTGTAGAGAGGGCTGGCAAAGACTGTAGAGAGGGCTGGCAAAGACTAGAGAGGGCTGGCAAAGACTAGAGAGGGCTGGTAAAGACTGTAGAGCGGGCTGACAAAGACTAGAGAGGGCTGGCAAAGACTAGAGAGGGCTGACAAAGACTAGAGAGGGCTGGCAAAGACTGTAGAGAGGGCTGGCAAAGACTGTAGAGAGGGCTGGCAAAGACTGTAGAGAGGGCTGGCAAAGACTCTAGAGAGGGCTGGCAAAGACTCTAGAGAGGGCTGGCAAAGACTAGAGAGGGCTGGCAAAGACTCTAGAGAGGGCTGACAAAGACTAGAGAGGGCTGGCAAAGACTGTAGAGAGGGCTGGCAAAGATTGTAGAGAGGGCTGGCAAAGACTGTAGAGAGGGCTGGCAAAGACTCTAGAGAGGGCTGGCAAAGACTCTAGAGAGGGCTGGCAAAGACTCTAGAGAGGGCTGGCAAAGACTCTGGAGAGGGCTGACAAAGACTCTGGAGAGGGCTGGCAAAGACTGTAGAGAGGGCTGGCAAAGACTCTGGAGAGGGCTGGCAAAGACTCTAGAGAGGGCTGAAAAAGGCTCAAATCCATAAACATCCCCCTACCTATTAGCTATAACCAGTAGTCTGTAAACGTCCCCCTACTTATTAGCTATAACCAGTAGTCTGTAAACATCCCCCTACCTTTTAGCTATAACCAGTAGTCTGTAAACATCCCCTTACCTATTAGCTATAACCAGTAGTCTGTAAACATCCCCCTACCTATTAGCTATAACCAGTAGTCTGTAAACATCCCCCTACCTATTAGCTATAACCTGTAGTCTGTAAACATCCCCCTACCTATTAGTTATAACCAGTAGTCTGTAAACATCCCCCTACCTATTAGCTATAACCAGTAGTCTGTAAACAACCCCCTACCTATTAGCTATAACCAGTAGTCTGTAAACATCCCCCTACCTATTAACTATAACCAGTAGTCTGTAAACATCCCCCTACCTATTAGCTATAACCAGTAGTCTGTAAACATCCCCCTACCTATTAGCTATAACCAGTAGTCTGTAAACATCCCCCTACCTATTAGCTATAACCAGTAGTCTGTAAACATCCCCCTACCTATTAGCTATAACCAGTAGTCTGTAAACATCCCCCTACCTATTAGCTATAACCAGTAAACCGTAAACATCCCACTACCTATTAGCTATAACCTGTAGTCTGTAAACATCCCCCTACCTATTAGCTATAACCAGTAGTCTGTAAACATCCCCTTACCTACTAGCTATAACCAGTAGTCTGTAAACATCCCCCTACCTATTAGCTATAACCTGTAGTCTGTAAACATCCCCCTACCTATTAGCTATAACCTGTAGTCTGTAAACATCCCCCTACCTATTAGCTATAACCAGTAGTCTGTAAACATCCCCCTACCTATTAGCTATAACCAGTAGTCTGTAAACATCCCCTTACCTATTAGCTATAACCAGTGGTCTGTAAACATCCCCCTACCTACTAGCTATAACCAGTAGTCTGTAAACATCCCCCTACCTATTAGCTATAACCAGTAGTCTGTAAACATCCCCCTACCTATTAGTTATAACCAGTAGTCTGTAAACATCCCCCTACCTATTAGTTATAACCAGTAGTCTGTAAACATCCCCCTACCTATTAGTTATAACCAGTAGTCTGTAAACATCCCCCTACCTATTAGTTATAACCAGTAGTCTGTAAACATCCCCCTACCTATTAGTTATAACCAGTAGTCAGTAATCATGCCAGTCCATGTATTAATGTCCATGACTTTCAACAACAGCCAAGAATGTGACCTTGGCTGACTGTGATTGGCTAATGCTGATACAGTTCCATTGATTGTCATGGCGTTATGTTGTGGTGTAGAAACAGCTGGTCTGCCAAGTCTGAGAGGGGACATCACTGGGCTCAATGACCCATTTAGGCCCTACACACACACACACACACACACACACACACACACACACACACACACACACACACACACACACACACACACACACACACACACACACACACACACACACCTACATGGATGAACAGACACACACACGTACATATAAAACACACACACACACACATATGGATGAACAGACACACACACGTACATATAAAACCCACACACACACACATTGATTTTGAATGGAAATAAATGTGTGACCCCAACGAGGGTGTGTGTGTTGTGGGGGGGGGGGTTCATCTATCATGGTGGAAACCTAAAATCCCCAAAAGTCCCCACAAGGTTAAGAGTTAGGTTTAGTTTTAAGGTTAGGGTTAGGAGTTAGGGTTAGGAGTTAAGTTTAGGGTGAAGGTTAGGTTTAAAGTTAGGAGTTAGGTTTAGGGTTAAGGTTAGGGTTAGGGTAAGAGGTTAGTGGTTAGGTTTAAGGTTAGGTTTAGGGTTAAGGTTAGGGTTAGGGTAAGGGGTTAGTGGTTAGGTTTAAGGTTAGGGTTAGGAGTTAGGTTTAGTTTTAAGGTTAGGGTTAGGAGTTAGGTTTAGGGTTAAGGTTAAGGTTAGGGTTAGGAGTTAAGTTTAGGGTTAAGGTTAGGGTTATGGTAAGGGTTAGGGTAAGGGGTTAGTGGTTAGGTTTAAGGTTAGGAGTTAGGTTTAGGGTTAAGGTTAGGGTTAGGGTTTGTGTCATGGGTTAAGGTTAGGGTTATTGGTTAAGGTTAGGGTTATGGGTTAGGGTTAGGTTAAGGGTTAGGGTAAGGGGTTAGTTGTTAGGTGTTAGGTTTAGGGTTAAAGTTAGGGTTAGGGTTTGTGTCATGGGTTAAGGTTAGGGTTATTGGTTAAGGTTAGGGTTATGGATTAGGGTTTGTGTCATGGGTTAAGGTTAGGGTTATGGGTTATGGAAAATAGGATTTTGAATGGAAATACATTTTAGGTCCCCACGAAGATAGAAGAACATAACGTGTGTGTGTGTGTGTGTGTGTGTGTGTGTGTGTGTGTGTGTGTGTGTGTCTGTATGTGTGTGTGTGTGTGTGTGTGTGTGTGTGTGTGCAGGGGTTTCTGCTCTGTGATTGTTATTAGTCATAATTACACCTTTACTGATCCAGATGCCTAATCTCAGGAGGGGCTCCTTCATTCCACCCGTCCAGATCCTCTTTTTTATGGATGGAAACGTGGGTAATTATACAGTGGAGGAGGAACGTTCTGTCTAAGAGGGAAACACACAAACACACCATGGCTCATTCAGGCCAACGGGTAAACCAGTCAACGATCAAATCAAATCAAATGGTATTTGACACATGCGCCGAATACAACAGGTGTAGACCTTACAGTGACATGCTGAATACAACAGGTGTAGTAGACCTTACAGTGACATGCTGAATACAACAGGTGTAGTAGACCTTACAGTGAAATGCTGAATACAACAGGTGTAGAAGACCTTACAGTGACATGCTGAATACAACAGGTGTAGTAGACCTTACAGTGACATGCTGAATACAACAGGTGTAGTAGACCTTACAGTGACATGCTGAATACAACAGGTGTAGTAGACCTTACAGTGACATGCTGAATACAACAGGTGTAGTAGACCTCACAGTGACATGCTGAATAGAACAGGTGTAGTAGACCTTACAGTGAAATGCTGAATACAACAGGTGTAGTAGACCTTACAGTGAAATGCTGAATACAACAGGTGTAGAAGACCTTACAGTGACATGCTGAATACAACAGGTGTAGTAGACCTTACAGTGAAATGCTGAATACAACAGGTGTAGTAGACCTTACAGTGACATGCTGAATACAACAGGTGTAGTAGACCTCACAGTGAAATGCTGAATACAACAGGTGTAGTAGACCTCACAGTGTAATGCTGAATACAACAGGTGTAGTAGACCTTACAGTGAAATGCTGAATACAACAGGTGTAGTAGACCTCACAGTGAAATGCTGAATACAACAGGTATAGTAGACCTTACAGTGACATGCTGAATACAACAGGAGTAGTAGACCTTACAGTGACATGCTGAATACAACAGGTGTAGTAGACCTTACAGTGACATGCTGAATACAACAGGTGTAGTAGACCTCACAGTGAAATGCTGAATACAACAGGTGTAGTAGACCTTACAGTGAAATGCTGAATACAACAGGTGTAGTAGACCTTACAGTGACATGCTGAATACAACAGGTGTAGTAGACCTCACAGTGTAATGCTGAATACAACAGGTGTAGTAGACATCACAGTGTAATGCTGAATACAACAGGTGTAGTAGACCTCACAGTGTAATGCTGAATACAACAGGTGTAGTAGACCTCACAGTGTAATGCTGAATACAACAGGTGTAGTAGACATCACAGTGTAATGCTGAATACAACAGGTGTAGTAGACATCACAGTGTAATGCTGAATACAACAGGTGTAGTAGACCTTACAGTGACATGCTGAATACAACAGGTGTAGTAGACCTCACAGTGAAATGCTGAATACAACAGGTGTAGTAGACCTTACAGTGAAATGCTGAATACAACAGGTGTAGTAGACCTTACAGTGAAATGCTGAATACAACAGGTGTAGTAGACCTTACAGTGACATGCTGAATACAACAGGTGTAGTAGACCTCACAGTGAAATGCTGAATACAACAGGTGTAGTAGACCTCACAGTGTAATGCTGAATACAACAGGTGTAGTAGACCTTACAGTGAAATGCTGAATACAACAGGTGTAGTAGACCTCACAGTGAAATGCTGAATACAACAGGTATAGTAGACCTTACAGTGACATGCTGAATACAACAGGTGTAGTAGACCTTACAGTGACATGCTGAATACAACAGGTGTAGTAGACCTTACAGTGACATGCTGAATACAACAGGTGTAGTAGACCTCACAGTGAAATGCTGAATACAACAGGTGTAGTAGACCTTACAGTGAAATGCTGAATACAACAGGTGTAGTAGACCTTACAGTGACATGCTGAATACAACAGGTGTAGTAGACCTCACAGTGTAATGCTGAATACAACAGGTGTAGTAGACATCACAGTGTAATGCTGAATACAACAGGTGTAGTAGACCTCACAGTGTAATGCTGAATACAACAGGTGTAGTAGACCTCACAGTGTAATGCTGAATACAACAGGTGTAGTAGACATCACAGTGTAATGCTGAATACAACAGGTGTAGTAGACATCACAGTGTAATGCTGAATACAACAGGTGTAGTAGACCTTACAGTGACATGCTGAATACAACAGGTGTAGTAGACCTCACAGTGAAATGCTGAATACAACAGGTGTAGTAGACCTTACAGTGAAATGCTGAATACAACAGGTGTAGTAGACCTCACAGTGAAATGCTGAATACAACAGGTGTAGTAGACCTTACAGTGAAATGCTGAATACAACAGGTGTAGTAGACCTTACAGTGAAATGCTGACTTACAAGCCCGTAACCAACAATGAAGTTTTAAGAAAAATACCTAAAAAAAAAAGGTAAGCGATAAGAAAAATAAATAATTAAAGAGCAGCAGTAAATAACAACAGCTTATTACAGGGGGCACCGGTGTCGAGGTAATTGAGGTAATATGTACATGTAGGTAGAGTTATGGACAGTTTATGGACTACAGATCTGGGGGGTAGTTTATGGACAACAGATCTGGGGGGTTGGTAATGGACTACAGATCTGGGGGGTAGTTTATGGACTACAGATCTGGGGGGTTGTTTATGGACTACAGAACTGGGGGGTTGTTTATGGCCTACAGATCTGGGGGGTAGTTTATGGACAACAGATCTGGGGGGTTGGTAATGGACTACAGATCTGGGGGGTTGTTTATGGACTACAGATCTGGGTGGTTGTTTATGGACTACAGATCTGGTGGGTTGTTTATGGACTACAGATCTGGGTGGTTGTTTATGGACTACAGATCTGGTGGGTTGTTCATGGACTACAGATCTGGGGGATTGTTAAAGGACTACAGATCTGGGGGGTTGGTAATGGACTACAGATCTGGGGGGTTGGTAATAGACTACAGATCTGGGGGGTTGTTTGTGGAATACAGATCTGGGGGGTAGTTTATGGACTACAGATCTGGGGGGTTGTTTATGGACTACAGATCTGGGGGGTAGTTTATGGCCTACAGATCTGGGGGGTTGTTTGTGGACTACAGATCTGAGGGGTTGTTTATGGACTACAAATCTGGGGTGTTGATAATGGACTACAGATCTGGGGGGTTGTTTATGGACTACAGATCTAGGGGTTGTTTATGGACTACAGATCTGGGGGTTAGTTTATGGACTACAGATCTGGGGGGTAGTTTATGGACTACAGATCTGGGGGGTTGTTTATGGACTACAGATCTGGGGGGTTGTTTATGGACTACAGATATGGGGGGTAGTTTATGGACTACAGATCTGGGGGGTTGTTTATGGACTACAGATCTGGGGGCTTGTTTACGGACTACAGATCTGGGCGATTGTTTATGGACTACAGATCTGGGGGTTGGTAATGGACTACAGATCTGGGGGGTAGTTTATGGACTACAGATCTGGGGGGTTGTTTATGGACTACAGATCTGGGGGGTAGTTTATGGACTACAGAACTGGGGGGTTGCTAATGGACTACAGATCTGGGGGGTTGTTTATGGACTACAGATCTGGGGGGTTGTTTATGGACTACAGATCTGGGGGGTTGTTTATGGACTACAGATCTGGGGGCTTGTTTATGGACTACAGATCTGGGGGGTAGTTTATGGACTACAGATCTGGGGGGTTGTTAATGGACTACAGATCTGGGGGGTAGTTTATGGACTACAGATCTGGGGGGTTGTTTATGGACTACAGATCTGGGGGGTTGTTTATGGACTACAGATCTGGGGGTAGTTGATGGACTACAGATCTGGGGGGTTGGTATTGGACTACAGATCTGGGGGGTTGTTTATGGACTACAGATATGGGGGTTGTTTATGGACTACAGATCTGGGGGGTTGTTTATGGACTACAGATCTGGGGGGTTGTTTATGGACTACAGATCTGGGGGGTTGTTTATGGACTACAGATCTGGGGGGTAGTTTATGGACTACAGATCTGGGGTGTAGTTTATGGACTACAGATCTGGGGGGTTGTTTGTGGACTACAGATCTGGGGGGTTGTTTATGGACTACAGATCTAGGGGGTTGTTTATGGACTACAGATCAGGGGGGTAGTTGATGGACTACAGATCTGGGGGGTTGTTTATGGACTACAGATCTGGGGGGTAGCTTATGGACTACAGATCCGGGGGTTTGGTAATGGACTACAGATCTGGGGGGTTGTTTATGGACTACAGATCTGCAGGGTTGTTTATGGACTACAGATCTGGGGGGTAGTTTATGGACTACAGATCTGGGGGGTTGTTAATGGACTACAGATCTGGGGGGTTGTTTTTGGACTACAGATCTGGGGGGTAGTTTATGGACTACAGATCTGGGGGGTTGTTTATGGACTACAGATCTGGGGGGTTGTTTATGGACTACAGATCTGGGTGGTTGTTTATGGACTACAGATCTGGTGGGTTGTTTATGGACTACAGATCTGGGGGATTGTTTAAGGACTACAGATCTAGGGGGTAGGTAATGGACTACAGATCTGGGGGGTTGTTTATGGACTACAGATCTAGGGGTTGTTTATGGACTACAGATCTGGGGGTTAGTTTATGGACTACAGATCTGGGGTGTAGTTTATGGACTACAGATCTGGGGGGTTGTTTATGGACTACAGAACTGGGGGGTAGTTTATGGACTACAGATCTGGGGGGTTGTTTATGGACTACTGAACTGGGGGGTTGTTTATGGACTACAGATCTGGGGGTAGTTTATGGACTACAGATCTAGGGGGTTGATAATGGACTACAGATCTGGGGGGTTGTTTATGGACTACAGATCTCGGTGGTTGTTTACGGACTACAGATCTGGTGGGTTGTTTATGGACTACAGATCTGGGGGATTGTTTAAGGACTACAGATCTGGGGGGTTGGTAATGGACTACAGATCTGGGGGGTTGGTAATAGACTACAGATCTGGGGGGTTGTTTATGGAATACAGATCTGGGGGGTAGTTTATGGACTACAGATCTGGGGGGTTGTTTATGGACTACAGATCTGGGGGTAGTTTATGGACTACAGATCTGGGGGGTTGTTTGTGGACTACAGATCTGAGGGGTTGTTTATGGACTACAAATCTGGGGTGTTGATAATGGACTACATATCTGGGGGGTTGTTTATGGACTACAGATCTAGGGGTTGTTTATGGACTACAGATCTGGGGGTTAGTTTATGGACTACAGATCTGGGGGTAGTTTATGGACTACAGATCTGGGGGGTTGTTTATGGACTACAGATCTGGTGGGTTGTTTATGGACTACAGATCTGGGGGGTTGTTTATGGACTACAGATCCGGGGGGTTGTTTATGGACTACAGATCTAGGGGGTTGTTTGTGGACTACAGATCTGGGGGGTTGTTTATGGACTACAAATCTGGGGTGTGGATAATGGACTACAGATCTGGGGGGTTGTTTATGGACTACAGATCTAGGGGTTGTTTATGGACTACAGATCTGGGGGTCAGTTTATGGACTACAGATCTGGGGGGTTGGTAATGGACTACAGATCTGGGGGGGTTGTTATGGACTACTGATCTGGGGGGTTGTTTATGGACTACAGATCTGGGGGGTAGTTTATGGACTACAGATCTGGGGGGGTTGTTTATGGACTACAGATCTGGGGGCTTGTTTACGGACTACAGATCTGGGGGGTTGTTTATGGACTACAGATCAGGGGGTTTGTAATGGACTACAGATCTGGGGGGTAGTTTATGGACTACAGATCTGGGGGGTTGTTTATGGACTACAGATCTGGGGGGTAGTTTATGGACTACAGATCTGGGGGGTTGGTAATGGACTACAGATCTGGGGGGTTGGTAATGGACTACAGATCTGGGGGGTTGTTTATGGACTACAGATCTGGGGTGTAGTTTATGGACTACAGATCTGGGGGGTTGTTTGTGGACTACAGATCTGGGGGGTTGTTTATGGACTACAGATCTAGGGGGTTGTTTATGGACTACAGATCAAGGGGGGTAGTTTATGGACTACAGATCTGGGGGGTTGTTTATGGACTACAGATCTGCGGGGTTGTTTATGGACTACAGATCTGGGGGGGTAGTTTATGGACTACAGATCTGGGGGGTTGTTTATGGACTACAGATCTGGGGGGTTGTTTATGGACTACAGATCTGGGGGGTAGTTTATGGACTACAGATCTGGGGGGTTGTTTATGGACTACAGATCTGGGGGGTTGTTTATGGACTACAGATCTGGTGGTTGTTTATGGACTACAGATCTGGTGGGTTGTTTATGGACTACAGATCTGGGGGATTGTTTAAGGACTACAGATCTAGGGGGTAGGTAATGGACTACAGATCTGGGGGGGTTGTTTATGGACTACAGATCTAGGGGTTGTTTATGGACTACAAATCTGGGGGTTAGTTTATGGACTACAGATCTGGGGGGTAGTTTATGGACTACAGATCTGGGGGGTTGTTTATGGACTACAGATCTGGTGGGTTGTTTATGGACTACAGATCTGGGGAGTTGTTTATGGACAACAGATCTGGGGGGTTGTTTATGGACTACAGATCTGGGGGGTAGTTTATGGACAACAGATCTGGGGGGTTGGTAATGGACTACAGATCTGGGGGGTAGTTTATGGACTACAGATCTGGGGGGTTGTTTGTGGACTACAGATCTGAGGGGTTGTTTATGGACTACAAATCTGGGGTGTTGATAATGGACTACAGATCTGGGGGGTTGTTTATGGACTACAGATCTAGGGGTTGTTTATGGACTACAGATCTGGGGGTTAGTTTATGGACTACAGATCTGGGGGGTAGTTTATGGACTACAAATCTGGGGGGTTGTTTATGGACTACAGATCTGGTGGGTTGTTTATGGACTACAGATCTGGGGGGGTGTTTATGGACTACAGATCCGGGGGGTTGTTTATGGACTACAGATCTAGGGGATTGTTTGTGGACTACAGATCTGGGGGGTTGTTTATGGACTACAAATCTGGGGTGTGGATAATGGACTACAGATCTGGGGGGTTGTTTATGGACTACAGATCTAGGGGTTGTTTATGGACTACAGATCTGGGGGTCAGTTTATGGACTACAGATCTGGGGGGTTGGTAATGGACTACAGATCTGGGGGGTTGTTTATGGACTACAGATCTGGGGGGTTGTTTATGGACTACAGATCTGGGGGGTAGTTTATGGACTACAGATCTGGGGGGTTGTTTATGGACTACAGATCTGGGGGCTTGTTTACAGACTACAGATCTGGGGGGTTGTTTATGGACTACAGATCTGGGGGTTGGTAATGGACTACAGATCTGGGGGGTAGTTTATGGACTACAGATCTGGGGGGTTGTTTATGGACTACAGATCTGGGGTGTGGATAATGGACTACAGATCTGGGGGGTTGTTTATGGACTACAGATCTAGGGGTTGTTTATGGACTACAGATCTGGGGGTCAGTTTATGGACTACAGATCTGGGGGGTTGGTAATGGACTACAGATCTGGGGGGTTGTTTATGGACTACTGATCTGGGGGGTTGTTTATGGACTACAGATCTGGGGGGTAGTTTATGGACTACACATCTGGGGGGTTGTTTATGGACTACAGATCTGGGGGCTTGTTTACGGACTACAGATCTGGGGGGTTGTTTATGGACTACAGATCAGGGGGTTGGTAATGGACTACAGATCTGGGGGGTAGTTTATGGACTACAGATCTGGGGGTTGTTTATGGACTACAGATCTGGGGGGTAGTTTATGGACTACAGATCTGGGGGGTTGGTAATGGACTACAGATCTGGGGGGTTGGTAATGGACTACAGATCTGGGGGGTTGTTTATGGACTACAGATCTGGGTGTAGTTTATGGACTACAGATCTGGGGGGTTGTTTGTGGACTACAGATCTGGGGGGTTGTTTATGGACTACAGATCTAGGGGGTTGTTTATGGACTACAGATCAGGGGGGTAGTTTATGGACTACAGATCTGGGGGGTTGTTTATGGACTACAGATCTGGGGGGTAGCTTATGGACTACAGATCCGGGGGTTTGGTAATGGACTACAGATCTGGGGGGTTGTTTATGGACTACAGATCTGCGGGGTTGTTTATGGACTACAGATCTGGGGGGTAGTTTATGGACTACCGATCTGGGGGGTTGTTAATGGACTACAGATCTGGGGGTTGTTTTTTGGACTACAGATCTGGGGGGTAGTTTATGGACTACAGATCTGGGGGGTTGTTTATGGACTACAGATCTGGGGGGTTGTTTATGGACTACAGATCTGGGTGGTTGTTTATGGACTACAGATCTGGTGGGTTGTTTAGGACTACAGA
>NC_042968.1:40857581-41025837 GCF_901001165.1 Salmo trutta | reverse complement strand
CTACAGATCTGGGGGTTGTTTATGGACTACAGATCTGGGGGATTGTTTAAGGACTACAGATCTAGGGGGTAGGTAATGGACTACAGATCTGGGGGGTTGTTTATGGACTACAGATCTAGGGGTTGTTTAAGGACTACAGATCTGGGGGGTAGTTTATGGACTACAGATCTGGGGGGTTGGTAATGGACTACAGATCTGGGGGGTTGTTTATGGACTACAGATTTGGGGGGTTGTTTATGGACTACAGATCTGGGGGGTGTGTTATGGACTACAGATCTGGGGGCTTGTTTATGGACTACAGATCTGGGGGGTAGTTTATGGACTAAAGATCTGGGGGGTTGGTAATGGACTACAGATCTGGGGGTAGTTTATGGACTACAGATCTGGGGGGTTGTTTATGGACTACAGATCTGGGGGGTTGTTTATGGACTACAGATCTGGGGGTAGTTGATGGACTTCAGATCTGGGGGGTTGGTATTGGACTACAGATCTGGGGGGTTGTTTATGGACTACAGATATGGGGGGTTGTTTATGGACTACAGATCTGGGGGGGTAGTTTATGGACTACAGATCTGGGGGGTTGTTTATGGACTACAGATGTGGGTGGTTGTTTATGGACCACAGATCTGGTGCGTTGTTTATGGACTACAGATCTGGGGGATTGTTTAAGGACTACAGATCTAGGGGGTAGGTAATGGACTACAGATCTGGGGGGTTGTTTATGGACTACAGATCTGGTGGGTTGTTATGGACTACAGATCTGGGGAGTTGTTTATGGACAACAGATCTGGGGGGTTGTTTATGGACTACAGATCTGGGGGGTAGTTTATGGACACCAGATCTGGGGGGTTGGTAATGGACTACAGAACTGGGGGGTAGTTTATGGACTACAGATCTGGGGGATTGTTTATGGACTACAGAACTGGGGGGTTGTTTATGGACTACAGATCTGGGGGGTAGTTTATGGACTACAGATCTGGGGGGTTGGTAATGTACTACAGATTTGGGGGGTTGTTTATGGACTACAGATCTGGTTGGTTGTTTATGGACTACAGATCTGGTGGGTTGTTTATGGACTACAGATCTGGGGGGGTTGTTTATGGACTACAGATATGGGGGGTTGTTTATGGACTACAGATCTGGGGGGTAGTTTATGGACTACAGATCTGGGGGGTTGTTTATGGACTACAGATCTGGGTGGTTGTTTATGGACTACAGATCTGGTGCGTTGTTCATGGACTACAGATCTGGGGGATTGTTTAAGGACTACTGATCTAGGGGGTAGGTAATGGACTACAGATCTGGGGGGTTGTTTATGGACTACAGATCTGGTGGGTTGTTTATGGACTACAGATCTGGGGAGTTGTTTATGGACTACAGATCTGGGGGGTAGTTTATGGACAACAGATCTGGGGGGTTGGTAATGGACTACAGAACTGGGGGTAGTTTATGGACTACAGATCTGGGGGATTGTTTATGGACTACAGATCTGGGGGGTAGTTTATGGACTACAGATCTGGGGGTAGTTTATGGACTACAGATCTGGAGGGTTGTTTATGGACTACAGATCTGGGGGGTTGATAATGGACTACAGATCTGGGGGGTTGTTTATGGACTACAGATCTGGGGGGGTGTTTATGGACTACAGATCTGGGGGGTAGTTTATGGACTACAGATCTGGGGGGTTGGTAATGGACTACAGATCTGGGGGGTAGTTTATGGACTACAGATCTGGGGGGTTGTTTATGGACTACAGAACTGGGGGTTGTTTATGGACTATAGATCTGGGGGGTTGGTAATGGACTACAGATCTGGGGGGTTGTTTATGGACTACAGATCTGGGTGGTTGTTTATGGACTACAGATCTGGGGGGTAGTTTATGGACTACAAATCTGGGGGGTTGTTTATGGACTACAGATCTGGTGTGTTGTTTATGGACTACAGATCTGGGGGGTTGTTTATGGACTACAGATCTGGGGGGTTGGTAATGGACTACAGATCAGGGGGGTTGTTTATGGACTACAGATCTGGGTTGGTGTTTATGGACTACAGATCTGGGGGGTTGTTTATGGACTACAGATCTGGGGGATTGTTTAAGGACTACAGATCTGGGGGGTTGGTAATGGACTACAGATCTGGGGGGTTGGTAATAGACTACAGATCTGGGTTTTTTTTATGGACTACAGATCTGGGGGGTAGTTTATGGACTACAGATCTGGGAGTTGTTTGTGGACTACAGATCTGGGGGGTTGTTTATGGACTACAATTCTGGGGTGTTGGTAATGGACTACAGATCTGAGGGGTTGGTTATGGACTACAGATCTAGTGGTTGTTTATGGACTACAGATCTGGGGGTTAGATTATGGACTACAGATCTGGGTGTAGTTTATGGACTACAGATCTGGGGGGTTGGTAATGGACTACAGATCTGGGGGTAGTTTATGGACTACAGATCTGGGGGGTTGTTTATGGACTACAGATCTGGGGGGTTGGTAATAGACTACAGATCTGGGGGGTTGTTTATGGACTACAGATCTTGGGGGTTGGTAATGGACTACAGATCTGGGAGGTAGTTTATGGACTACAGATCTGGGGGGTAGTTTATGGACTACAGATCTGGGGGTTTGGTAATTGACTACAGATCTGGGGGGTAGTTTATGGACTACAGATCTGGGGTTGTTTATGGACTACAGATCTGGGGCTTGTTTATGGACCACAGATCTGGGGGGTTGTTTATGGACTACAGATCTGGGGGTTGTTTATGGACTACAGATCTGGGGGGTAGTTTATGGACTACAGATCTGGGGGGTTGTTTATGGACTACAGATCTGGGGAGTAGTTTATGGACTACAGATCTGGGGGGTTGTTTATGGACTACAGATCTGGGGGGGTTGTTTATGGACTACAGATCTGGGGGGTTGTTTATGGACTACAGATCTGGGGGGTAGTTTATGGACTACAGATCTGGGGGTTTATTTATGGACTACAGATCTGGGGGATTGTTTATGGACTACAGATATGGGGGGTTGTTTATGGACTACAGATCTGGGGGGTTGTTTATGGACTACAGATATGGGGGGTTGTTTATGGACTACAGATCTGGGGTGTAGTTTATGAACTACAGATCTGGGGGGTTGTTTATGGACTACAGATCTGGGGGGTTGTTTATGGACTACAAATCTTTTGTGTTGTTTATGGACGACAGATCTAGGGGTTGTTTATGGACTACAGATCTGGGGGGTTGTTTATGGACTACAGATCTGGGGGGTAGTTTATGGACTACAGATCTGGGGGGTAGTTTATGGACTACAGATCTGGGGGGTAGTTTATGGACTACAGATCTGGGGGGTTGGTAATGGACTACAGATCTGGGGGGTTGTTTATGGACTACAGATCTGGGGGGTTGTTTATGGACTACAGATATGGGGGGTTGTTTATGGACTACAGATCTGGGGGGTTGTTTATGGACTACAGATCTGGGGGGTTGTTTATGGACTACAGATCTGGGGTGTAGTTTATGAACTACAGATCTGGGGGGTTGTTTATGGACTACAGATCTGGGGGGTTGTTTATGGACTACAAATCTGGGGGGTTGTTTATGGACGACAGATCTAGGGTTTGTTTATGGACTACAGATCTGGGGGGTTGTTTGTGGACTACAGATCTGGGGGATTGTTTATGGACTACAGACCTAGGGGGTTGTTTATGGACTACAGATCAGGGGGGTAGTTAATGGACTACAGATCTGGGTGGTTGTTTATGGCCTACAGATCTGGGGGGTAGTTTATGGCCTACAGATCTGTGGGTTTGGTAATGGACTACAGATCTTTGGGGTTGTTTATGGACTACAGATCTGGGGGGTTGTTTATGGACTACAGATCTGGGGGGTAGTTTATGGACTACAGATCTGGGGGGTTGTTAATGGACTACAGATCTGGGGGGTTGTTAATGGACTACAGATCTGGGGGGTTGTTTATGGACTACAGATCTGGGGGGTAGTTTATGGACTACAGATCTGGGGGGTTGTTTATGGACTACAGATCTGGGGGGTTGTTTATGGACAAAAGATCTGGGGGGTAGTTTATGGACTACAGATCTGGGGGGTTGTTTATGGACTTCAGATCTGGGGGGTTGGTAATGGACTACAGATCTGGGGTGTTGTTAATGGACTACAGATCTGGGGAGTAGTTTATGGACTACAGATCTGGGGTGTTGTTTATGGACAACAGAGCTGGGGGGTAGTTTATGGACTACAGAACTGGGGGGTAGTTTATGGACTACAGATCTGGAGGGTTGTTTATGGATTACAGCTCTGGGGGGTTGTTTATGGACTACAGATCTGGGGGTAGTTTATGGACTACAGATCTGGGGGGTTGTTTATGGACTACAGATCTGGTGGGTTGTTTATGGACTACAGATCTGGGGGGTAGTTTATGGACTACAGATCTGGGGGGTTATTTATGGACTACAGATCTGGGGGGTAGTTTATGGACTACAGATCTGGGGGGTTGTTTATGGACTACAGATCTGGGGGGTAGTTTATGGACTACAGATCTGGGGGGTTGGTAATGGACTACAGATCTGGGGGGTTGTTTATGGACTACAGATCTGGGGGGTTGTTTATGGACTACAGATCTGGGGGGTAGTTTATGGACTACAGATCTGGGGGTTGGTAATGGACTACAGATCTGGGGGGTTCTTTACGGCATACAGATCTGGGGTTGTTGTTTATGGACTACAGATCTGGGGGGTAGTTTATGGACTACAGATCTGGGGGGTTGTTTATGGACTACAGATCTGGGGGTTTGTTTATGGACTACAGATCTGGGGGTTTGTTTATGGACTACAGATCTGGGGGGTTGTTTATGGACTACAGATCTGGGGGGTTGTTTATGGACTACAGATCTGGGGGGTTGGTAATGGACTACAGATCTGGTAGGTAGTTTATGGACTACAGATCTGGGGGGTTGTTTATGGACTACAGATCTGGGGGGTTGGTAATGGACTACAGATCTGGTAGGTAGTTTATGGACTACAGATCTGGGGGGTAGTTTATGGACTACAGATCTGGGGGGTTGGTAATTGACTACAGATCTGGGGGGTAGTTTATGGACTACAGATCTGGGGTTGTTTATGGACTACAGATCTGGGGGGTTGTTTATGGACTACAGATCTGGGGGGTTGTTTATGGACTACAGATCTGGGGGGTTGTTTATGGACTACAGATCTGGTGGGTAGTTTATGGACTACAGATCTGGGGGTTGTTTATGGACTACAGATCTGGGGGGTAGTTTATGGACTACAGATCTGTGGGGTTGGTAATGGACTACAGATCTGGGGGGTTGTTTATGGAATACAGATCTAGGGGTTGTTTATGGACTACAGATCTGGGTGGTTGTTTATGGACTACAGATCTGGGGGGTAGTTTATGGACTACAGATCTGGGGGGTTGTTTGTGGACTACAGATCTGGGGGATTGTTTATGGACTACAGACCTAGGGGGTTGTTTATGGACTACAGATCAGGGGGTAGTTAATGGACTACAGATCTGGGTGGTTGTTTATGGACTACAGATCTGGGGGGTAGTTTATGGCCTACAGATCTGTGGGTTTGGTAATGGACTACAGATCTTTGGGGTTGTTTATGGACTACAGATCTGGGGGGTTGTTTATGGACTACAGATCTGGGGGGTAGTTTATGGACTACAGATCTGGGGGGTTGTTAATGGACTACAGATCTGGGGGGTTGTTAATGGACTACAGATCTGGGGGGTTGTTTATGGACTACAGATCTGGGGGGTAGTTTATGGACTACAGATCTGGGGGGTTGTTTATGGACTACAGATCTGGGGGGTTGTTTACGGACAACAGATCTGGGGGGTAGTTTATGGACTACAGATCTGGGGGGTTGTTTATGGACTTCAGATCTGGGGGGTTGGTAATGGACTACAGATCTGGGGGGTTGTTAATGGACTACAGATCTGGGGGGTAGTTTATGGACTACAGATCTGGGGTGTTGTTTATGGACAACAGAGCTGGGGGGTAGTTTATGGACTACAGAACTGGGGGGTAGTTTATGGACTACAGATCTGGAGGGTTGTTTATGGATTACAGCTCTGGGGGGTTGTTTATGGACTACAGATCTGGGGGGTAGTTTATGGACTACAGATCTGGGGGGTTGTTTATGGACTACAGATCTGGGGGGTAGTTTATGGACTACAGATCTGGGGGGTTGTTTATGGACTACAGATCTGGGGGGTAGTTTATGGACTACAGATCTGGGGGGTAGTTTATGGACTACAGATCTGGGGGGTTGGTAATGGACTACAGATCTGGGTGGTAGTTTATGGACTACAGATCTGGGGGGTTGTTTATGGACTACAGATCTGGGGGGTAGTTTATGGACTACAGATCTGGGGGTTGGTAATGGACTACAGATCTGGGGGGTTGTTTATGGACTACAGATCTGGGGGGTTGTTTATGGACTACAGATCTGGGGGGTAGTTTATGGACTACAGATCTGGGGGGTTGGTAATGGACTACAGATC
Source organism: Salmo trutta (assembly GCF_901001165.1). Taxonomy (NCBI): domain Eukaryota; kingdom Metazoa; phylum Chordata; class Actinopteri; order Salmoniformes; family Salmonidae; genus Salmo; species Salmo trutta. The sequence continues at coordinate 41,019,290 of NC_042968.1, read as the reverse complement.
TGGGGGGTTGTTTATGGACTACAGATCTGGTGGGTAGTTTATGGACTACAGATCTGGGGGTTGTTTATGGACTACAGATCTGGGGGGTAGTTTATGGACTACAGATCTGTGGGGTTGGTAATGGACTACAGATCTGGGGGGTTGTTTATGGAATACAGATCTAGGGGTTGTTTATGGACTACAGATCTGGGGGATAGTTCATGTACTACAGATCTGGGGGTAGTTTATGGACTACAGATCTGGGGGGTTGGTAATAGACTACAGATCTGGGGGGTTGGTAATGGACTACAGATCTGGGGGGTTGTTTATGGACTACAGATCTGGGGGGTTGTTTATGGACTACAGATCTGGGGGTAGTTTATGGACTACAGATCTGGGGGGTTGGTATTGGACTACTGATCTGGGGGGTTGTTTATGGACTACAGATCTGGGGGGTTGTTTATGGACTACAGATCTGGGGGGTTGTTTATGGACTATAGATTTTGGGGGTTGTTTATGGACTACAGATCTGGGGGGTAGTTTATGGACTACAGATCTGGGGGTTGTTTATGGACTACAGATCTGGGGGGTAGTTTATGGACTACAGATCTGGGGGGTTGGTAATGGACTACAGATCTGGGGGGTTGTTTATGGAATACAGATCTAGGGGTTGTTTATGGACTACAGATCTGGGGGGTAGTTCATGTACTACAGATCTGGGGGGTAGTTTATGGACTACAGATCTGGGGGGTTGGTAATAGACTACAGATCTTGGGGGTTGGTGATGGACTACAGATCTGGGGTGTTGTTTATGGACTACAGATCTGGGGGGTTGTTTATGGACTACAGATCTGGGGGTAGTTTATGGACTACAGATCTGGGGGGTTGGTATTGGACTACAGATCTGGGGGGTTGTTTATGGACTACAGATCTGGGGGGTTGTTTATGGACTATAGATTTTGGGGGTTGTTTTTGGACTACAGATCTGGGGGGTTGGTAATGGACTACAGATCTGGGGGAATGTTTATGGACTACAGATCTGGGGGGTAGTTTATGGACTACAGATCTGGGGGGTTGGTAATGGACTACAGATATGGGGGGTAGTTTATGGACTACAGATCTGGGGGTTGTTTATGGACTACAGATATGGGGGGTTGTTTATGGACTACAGATCTGGGGGGGTTGTTTATGGACTACAGATCTTGGGGGTTGGTAATAGACTACAGATCTAGGGGTTTGGTAATGGACTACAGATCTGGGGGGTTGTTTATGGACTACAGATCTGGGGGTTGGTAATAGACTACAGATCTGGGGGGTTGTTTATGGACTACAGATCTGGGGGGTAGTTTATGGACTACAGAACTGGGGAGGGGAGCAAAATGCATCGTTAGGTTTCGGTATTGAATAAGGTCAGGTATTAAATAAGGTCGGGTATTGAATAAGGTCCAGTATTGAATAAGGTCCGGTATTGAATAAGGTCAGGTATTGAGTAAGGTCGGGTATTGAGTAAGGTCGGGTATTGAGTAAGGTCGGGTATTGAGTAAGGTCGGGTATTGAGTAAGGTCGGGTGTTGAGTAAGGTCGGGTATTGAGTAAGGTCGGGTATTGAGTAAGGTCGGGTATTGAGTAAGGTCGGGTATTGAGTAAGGTCGGGTGTTGAGTAAGGTCGGGTATTGAGTAAGGTCGGGTATTGAATAAGTTTGGGTATTGAATAAGGTTGGGTATTGAATAAGGTCGGGTAGTGAATAAGGTCGGGTATTGAGTAAGGTCGGGTATTGAGTAAGGTCGGGTATTGAGTAAGGTCGGGTATTGAATAAGGTCGGGTATTGAGTAAGGTCGGGTATTGAGTAAGGTCGGGCATTGAGTAAGGTCGGGTATTGAGTAAGGTCGGGTATTGAATAAGGTCGGGTATTGAATAAGGTCGGGTATTGAATAAGTGCTAATGTTGTTTTTATTAGGAAAATGAGATGGGTTGTCCTTTATCAGAGAAAGGACAAGAAGAGATCGGATAGAATCTACTGATACAGTGGGGGGGAAGGATTTGATCCCCTGCTGATTTTGTACGTTTGCCCACTTACAAAGAAATGATCAGGCTATAATTTTAATAGTAGGTTTATTTGAACAGTGAGACACAGAATAACCAAAAAAAATCCAGAAAAACGCATGTCAAAAATGTTATAAAATGATTTTAATTTTAATGAGGGAAATAAGTATTTGACCCCTCTGCAAAACATGACTTAGTACTTGGTTGCAAAACCCTTGTTGGCAATCACAGAGGTCAGACGTTTCTTGTAGTTGGCCACCAGATTTGCACACATCTCAGGAGGGATTTTGTCCCACTCCTCTTTGCAGATCTTCTCCAAGTCATTAAGGTTTCGAGGCTGACGTTTGGCAACTCAAACCTTCAGCTCCCTCCACAGATTTTCTATGGGATTAAGGTCTGGAAACTGGCTAGGCCACTCCAGGACCTTAATGTGCTTCTTCTTGAGCCACTCCTTTGTTGCCTTGGCCATGTGTTTTGGGTCATTGTCATGCTGGAATACCCATCCACGACCCATTTCCAATGCCCTGGCTGAGGGAAGGAGGTTCTCACCCAAGATTTGACGGTACATGGCCCCGTCAAATGATGAGGTGAAGTTGTCCTGTCCCCTTAGCAGAAAAACACCCCCAAAGCATAATGTTTCCACCTCCATGTTTGACGGTGGAGATGGTGTTCTTGGGGTCATAGGGAGCATTCCTCCTCCTCCAAACACGGCGAGTTGAGTTGATGTCAAAGAGCTCCATTTTGGTCTCATCTGACCACAACACTTTCACCAGTTGTCCTCTGAGTCATTCAGATGTTCATTGGCAGACTTCAGACGGGCCTGTATATGTATTCTTGAGCAGGGGGACCTTGCGGGCGCTGCAGGATTTCAGTCCTTCACGGCGTAGTGTGTTACCAATTGTTTTCTTGGTGACTATGGTCCCAGCTGCCTTGAGATCATTGACAAGATCCTCCCGTGTAGTTCTGGGCTGATTCCTCACCGTTTTCATGATCATTGCAACTCCACGAGGTGAGATCTTGCATGGAGCACCAGGCTGAGGGAGACTGACAGTTCTTTTGTGTTTCTTCCATTTGCGAATAATCGCACCAACTGTTGTCACCTTCTTACCAAGCTGCTTGGCGATGGTCTTGTAGCCCATTTCAGCCTTGTGTAGGTCTACAATCTTGTCCCTGACATCCTTGGAGAGCTCTTTGGTCTTGGCCATGGTGGAGAGTTTGGAATCTGATTGATTGATTGCTTCTGTGGACAGGTGTCTTTTTTACAGGTAACAAGCTGCGGTTAGGAGCACACTCTTAAAGGGAGTGCTCCTAACCGCAGCTTGTTACCTGTATAAAAGACACCTGGGAGCCAGAAATCTTTCTGATTGAGAGGGGGTCAAATACTTATTTCCCTCATTAAAATGCAAATCAATTTATAACATTTTTGACATGCGTTTTTCTGGATATTTCAGTCTCTCACTGTTCAAATAAGCCTACCATTAAAATTATAGACTGATCCTTTCTTTGTCAGTGGGCAAACGTACTAAATCAGCAGGGGATCAAATACTTTTTCCCCCCACTGTAAATGGCAAGAAGCCAGAAGAGCTCCCGAGTGGACAGTGGTCTAAGACACTGCATCTCAGTGCAAGAGGCGTCACTGCAGTCCCTGGTTTGAATCCAGGCTGCCGTGATTGGGAGTAACCATCCGGTCGTGATTTGGAGTCCCATAGGGCGGCGCACAATTGGCCCAGCGTCGTCCAGGTTAGGCCGTCATTGTAAATAAGAATTTGTTCTTTACTGACTTGCCTGGTTAAATAAAGGTTACATTTAAAAAAAAAATAAAAAAACAGATAGAATCAACTTCACTTCCTTCTCATCTCTCCCCTGAATAGTTTAAAACAAATTAAACTATTCTTTAAAATATAGTTCAGAACATTCTTTTTAATGTATAAAAATTGTGTTTATGTTGTTTTTATTCTTCATAGTGCTGTACAGCTCTCTCAACTCGTCCATGCTGGAGAAGATTGGTGGAGACAGCTGATGAAAACCAAACTCTCTCTTCTCTAATGGTTGCATCTCAAATAGCCCTGGAGGGCAATTAGTCAAAGAGGGGCCCTATAAAGGGAATAAGGTGCTATTTGGGATGCATAGTTTAGTAGAGATGCATTGTCCAGGCTTTCCCAGTCAAACACAGGAGATATGGACTGGCTCCACCACTAACAGTCAACAAAATAGTTTAACAGACAAAATATTGATTAAAATAATTATTAAATACATATATATCTAAGAAAATGGGGGGGTGGTAAACGTTGACTCAAAACATTCTTTGACTTTATCTGTGGTCCAGATGTTTAGTCTGTTTTCCAGATGTGGAACATCCATCCCTGTGCTTCAAGGCCTGCCGTAACGAAACGTCACAGTTTGTTTGAAATGACAGGAAGTCACCTTTGACAGCTGTGATTGCTAACTCACCTTGTCATATCATTCAACATTAAGGGTTAGGAGGTCAAAGGGACTGGGAGGTCAAATGTTAAGATCTCAGCAGCTGAATCTACAACACCCAGTCTGTGTTTTTTTAACTCACCATGGCAACGCGCCATATCTGTATCTGTGTCCTTGTATGCCCCCCCCCCCTCCTTCTCTTCTTCTCTCTGGTCTTCTCAAAGCTGTTAACACAAGGCACAGCTGTGTAGCCTTGTGTTAGGAACTGCGGGAAAAGAAGAATGCGGTGGAAACTGGGTCTGTGGCCTGACTCCCTCCGTGAAAGATGATAAATGCACTGCCCTACTGGAATTTGAAACTTTGAATCCAAATCAAATTGTATTTGTTACAATGCACCGAATACAACGGGTGTAGTCTTCACAGTGAAACGTTTGCTTACGAGCCCTTTGCATCAATGAAGAGTTTAAAAATAAAAAAACGAAACAGTAACACAAGAGGAATAAAACATAATACACAACAATGGAGCTATATACAGGAAGTACCAGATCAATGTGGAGCTATATACAGGAAGTACCAGATCAATGTGGAGCTATATACAGGAAGTACCAGATCAATGTGGAGCTATATACAAGGAGTACCAGCACCAGATCAATGTGGAGTTATATACAGGAAGTAACAGATCAATGTGGAGCTATACACAGGAAGTACCAGATCAATGTGGAGCTATATACAGGAAGTACCAGATCAATGTGGGCTATATAAAGGAAGTACCAGATCAATGTGGAGCTATATATAGGGAGTACCAGATCAATGTGGAGCTATATACAGGAAGTACCAGATCAATGTGGAGCTATATACAGGAAGAACCAGATCAATGTGGAGCTATATACAGGAAGTACCAGATCAATGTGGAGCTATATACAGGAAGTACAAGATCAATGTGGAGCTATATACAAGAAGTACCAGATCAATGTGGAGCTATATAAAGGAAGTACCAGATCAATGTGGAACTATATACAGCGAGTACCAGATCAATGTGGAAGTATATACAGGAAGTACCAGATCAATGTGGAGCTATATAAAGGAAGTACCAGATCAATGTGGAGCTATATACAGGAAGTACCAGATCAATGTGGAGCTATATACAGAAAGTAACAGATCAATGTGGAGCTATATACAGGAAGTACCAGATCAATGTGGAGCTATATACAGGAAGTACCAGATCAATGTGGAGCTATATACAGGAAGTACCAGATCAATGTGGAGCTATATACAGGAAGTACCAGATCAATGTGGAGCTATATACAGGAAGTACCAGATCAATGTGGGGCTATATACAGGAAGTACCAGATCAATGTGGAGCTATACACAGGTAGTTCCAGTACCAGATCAATGTGGAGCTATATACAGGAAGTATCAGATCAATGTGGAGCTATATAAAGGAAGTACCAGATCAATGTGGAGCTATATACAGGAAGTACTAGATCAATGTGGAGCTATATAAAGGAAGTACCAGATCAATGTGGAGCTACATACAGGGAGTACCAGATCAATGTGGAAGTATATACAGGAAGTACCAGATCAATGTGGAGCTATATAAAGGAAGTACCAGATCAATGTGGAGCTATATACAGGAAGTACCAGATCAATGTGGAGCTATATACAGGAAGTACCAGATCAATGTGGAGCTATATACAGGGAGTACCAGATCAATGTGGAGCTATATACAGGAAGTACCAGTACCAGATCAATGTGGAGTTGTATACAGGGACTACCAGTACCAGATCAATGTGGAGCTATATACAGGAAGTACCAGTCCCAGAACAATGTGGAGCTATATACAGGAAGTACCAGATCAATGTGGAGCTATATACAGGAAGTACCAGATCAATGTGGAGCTATATATAGGAAGTAGCAGTGTGTTGTGTGAATAATGTCAGGTATTGGCTATTTAGGAGTCTGATGGCTATTTAGGAGTCCTATGGCTATTTAGCAGTCTGATGGCTATTTAGGGGTCTGATGGCTATTTAGGGGTCTGATGGCTATTTAGGAGTCTGATGGCTATTTAGGAGTCTGATGGCTATTTAGGGGTCTGATGGCTATTTAGGAGTCTGATGGCTATTTAGGAGTCTGAAGGCTATTTAGGAGTCTGATGGCTATTTAGCAGTCTGATGGCTTTTTAGGAGTTTGGTGGCTATTTAGCAGTCTGATGGCTATTTAGGAGTCTGATGGCTATTTGGCAGTCTGACGGCTAATTAGGAGTCTGATGGCTATTTAGCAGTCTCATGGCTATTTAGCAGTCTGTCTATTTAGGAGTCTGCTAACTATTTAGGAGTCTGATAACTATTTAACAGTCTGATGGCTATTTAGGAGTCTGATGGCTATTTAGGAGTCTGATGACTATTTAGGAGTCTGATGGCTATGTAGGAGTCTGACAGCTAATTAGGAGTCTGATGGCTATTTAGCAGTATGATGGCTATTTAGCAGTCTCATGGCTATTTAGCAGTCTAATGTCTATTTAGGAGTCTGCTAACTATTTAGGAGTCTGATAACTATTTAGGAGTCTGATGGCTATTTAGGAGTCTGATGGCTATTTAGCAGTATGATGGCAATTTAGGAGTCTGATGGCTATTTAGGAGTCTGATGGCTATTTAGGAGTCTGATGGCTATTTAGCAGTCTGATGGCTATTTAGGGGTCTGATGGCTATTTAGCAGTCTGATAGCTATTTAGGAGTCTGATGGCTATTTAGGAGTCTGATGGCTATTTAGCAGTCTGATGGCTATTTAGGAGTCTGGTGGCTATTTAGGAGTCTGATGGCTATTTAGGAGTCTGATGGCTATTTAGGAGTCTGATGGCTATTTAGGAGTCTGATGGCTAATTAGGAGTCTGATGGCTATTTAGGAGTCTGATGGCTATTTAGCAGTCTCATGGCTATTTAGCACTCTGATGGCTATTTAGGAGTCTGATGGCTATTTAGGAGTCTGATTGCTATTAAGGAGTCTGATGGCTATTTAGGAGTCTGATGGCTATTTAGGAGTCTGATGGCTATTTAGGAGTCTGGTGGCTATTTAGGAGTCTGATGGCTATTTAGCAGACTGGTGGCTATTTAGGAGTCTGATGGCTATTTAGGAGTCTGATGGCTATTTAGGAGTCTGATGGCTATTTAGGAGTCTGATGGCTATTTAGGAGTCTCATGGCTATTTAGCAGTCTCATGGCTATTTAGCACTCTGATGGCTATTTAGGAGTCTGATGGCTATTTAGCAGTATGATGGCTATGCAGGAGTCTGATGGCTATTTAGGAGTCTGATGGCTATTTAGGAGTCTGATGGCTATTTAGGAGTCTGATGGCTATTTAGCAGTCTGATGGCTATTTAGGGGTCTGATGGCTATTTAGCAGTCTGATAGCTATTTAGGAGTCTGATGGCTATTTAGGAGTCTGATGGCTATTTAGCAGTCTGATGGCTATTTAGGAGTCTGGTGGCTATTTAGGAGTCTGATGGCTATTTAGGAGTCTGATGGCTATTTAGGAGTCTGATGGCTAATTAGGAGTCTGATGGCTATTTAGGAGTCTGATGGCTATTTAGCAGTCTCATGGCTATTTAGCACTCTGATGGCTATTTAGGAGTCTGATGGCTATTTAGGAGTCTGATTGCTATTAAGGAGTCTGATGGCTATTTAGGAGTCTGATGGCTATTTAGGAGTCTGATGGCTATTTAGGAGTCTGATGGCTATTTAGCAGACTGGTGGCTATTTAGGAGTCTGATGGCTATTTAGGAGTCTGATGGCTATTTAGGAGTCTGATGGCTATTTAGGAGTCTGATGGCTATTTAGGAGTCTCATGGCTATTTAGCAGTCTCATGGCTATTTAGCACTCTGATGGCTATTTAGGAGTCTGAAGGCTATTTAGCAGTATGATGGCTATGCAGGAGTTTGATGGCTATTTAGGAGTCTGATGCTATTTAGCAGTCTCATAGCTATTTAGGAGTCTGATGGCTATTTAGGAGTCTGATGGCTATTTAGCAGTCTGATGGCTATTTAGGAGTCTGGTGGCTATTTAGGAGTCTGATGGCTATTTAGGAGTCTGATGGCTATTTAGGAGTCTGATGGCTAATTAGGAGTCTGATGGCTATTTAGGAGTCTGATGGCTATTTAGCAGTCTGATGGCTATTTAGCAGTCTCATGGCTATTTAGGAGTCTAATGGCTATTTAGGAGTCTGATTGCTATTAAGGAGTCTGATTGCTATTAAGGAGTCTGATGGCTATTTAGGAGTCTGATGGCTATTTGGCAGTCTGATGGCTATTTAGGAGTCTGATGGCTATTTAGGAGTCTCATGGCTATTTAGCAGTCTCATGGCTATTTAGCACTCTGATGGCTATTTAGGAGTCTGATGGCTATTTAGCAGTATGATGGCTATGCAGGAGTCTGATGGCTATTTAGGAGTCTGATGGCTATTTAGCAGTCTCATGGCTATTTAATGAGTCTCATGGCTATTTAGCAGTCTGATGGCTAATTAGGAGTCTGATGGCTATTTAGGAGTCTGATGGCTATTTAGGAGTCTGATGGCTATTTAGGAGTCTGATGGCTATTTAGGAGTCTCATGGCTATTTAGCAGTCTCATGGCTATTTAATGAGTCTCATGGCTATTTAGGAGTCTGATGGCTATTTAGGAGTCTGATGGCTATTTAGGAGTCTGATGGCTATTTAGGAGTCTGATGGCTATTTAGGAGTCTGATGGCTATTTAGGAGTCTCATGGCTATTTAGCAGTCTCATGGCTATTTAGCACTCTGATGGCTATTTAGGAGTCTGAAGGCTATTTAGCACTATGATGGCTATGCAGGAGTCTGATGGCTATTTAGGAGTCTGATGCTATTTAGCAGTCTGATAGCTATTTAGGAGTCTGATGGCTATTTAGGAGTCTGATGGCTATTTAGGAGTCTGATGGCTATTTAGGAGTCTGATGGCTATTTAGGAGTCTGATGGCTATTTAGGAGTCTGATGGCTAATTAGGAGTCTGATGGCTATTTAGGAGTCTGATGGCTATTTAGCAGTCTGATGGCTATTTAGCAGTCTCATGGCTATTTAGGAGTCTAATGGCTATTTAGGAGTCTGATTGCTATTAAGGAGTCTGATTGCTATTAAGGAGTCTGATGGCTATTTAGGAGTCTGATGGCTATTTGGCAGTCTGATGGCTATTTAGGAGTCTGATGGCTATTTAGGAGTCTCATGGCTATTTAGCAGTCTCATGGCTATTTAGCACTCTGATGGCTATTTAGGAGTCTGATGGCTATTTAGCAGTATGATGGCTATGCAGGAGTCTGATGGCTATTTAGGAGTCTGATGGCTATTTAGCAGTCTCATGGCTATTTAATGAGTCTCATGGCTATTTAGCAGTCTGATGGCTAATTAGGAGTCTGATGGCTATTTAGGAGTCTGATGGCTATTTAGGAGTCTGATGGCTATTTAGGAGTCTGATGGCTATTTAGGAGTCTCATGGCTATTTAGCAGTCTCATGGCTATTTAATGAGTCTCATGGCTATTTAGGAGTCTGATGGCTATTTAGGAGTCTGATGGCTATTTAGGAGTCTGATGGCTATTTAGGAGTCTGATGGCTATTTAGGAGTCTGATGGCTATTTAGGAGTCTCATGGCTATTTAGCAGTCTCATGGCTATTTAGCACTCTGATGGCTATTTAGGAGTCTGAAGGCTATTTAGCACTATGATGGCTATGCAGGAGTCTGATGGCTATTTAGGAGTCTGATGCTATTTAGCAGTCTGATAGCTATTTAGGAGTCTGATGGCTATTTAGGAGTCTGATGGCTATTTAGGAGTCTGATGGCTATTTAGGAGTCTGATGGCTATTTAGGAGTCTGATGGCTATTTAGGAGTCTCATGGCTATTTAGCACTCTGATGGCTATTTAGGAGTCTGATGGCTATTTAGGAGTCTGATTGCTATTAAGGAGTCTGATGGCTATTTAGGAGTCTGATGGCTATTTAGGAGTCTGATGGCTATTTAGGAGTCTGATGGCTATTTAGCAGACTGGTGGCTATTTAGGAGTCTGATGGCTATTTAGGAGTCTGATGGCTATTTAGGAGTCTGATGGCTATTTAGGAGTCTGATGGCTATTTAGGAGTCTGATGGCTATTTAGGAGTCTCATGGCTATTTAGCAGTCTCATGGCTATTTAGCACTCTGATGGCTATTTAGGAGTCTGAAGGCTATTTAGCAGTATGATGGCTATGCAGGAGTCTGATGGCTATTTAGGAGTCTGATGCTATTTAGCAGTCTCATAGCTATTTAGGAGTCTGATGGCTATTTAGGAGTCTGATGGCTATTTAGCAGTCTGATGGCTATTTAGGAGTCTGGTGGCTATTTAGGAGTCTGATGGCTATTTAGGAGTCTGATGGCTATTTAGGAGTCTGATGGCTAATTAGGAGTCTGATGGCTATTTAGGAGTCTGATGGCTATTTAGCAGTCTGATGGCTATTTAGCAGTCTCATGGCTATTTAGGAGTCTAATGGCTATTTAGGAGTCTGATTGCTATTAAGGAGTCTGATTGCTATTAAGGAGTCTGATGGCTATTTAGGAGTCTGATGGCTATTTGGCAGTCTGATGGCTATTTAGGAGTCTGATGGCTATTTAGGAGTCTCATGGCTATTTAGCAGTCTCATGGCTATTTAGCACTCTGATGGCTATTTAGGAGTCTGATGGCTATTTAGCAGTATGATGGCTATGCAGGAGTCTGATGGCTATTTAGGAGTCTGATGGCTATTTAGCAGTCTGATGGCTATTTAGCAGTCTCATGGCTATTTAGGAGTCTAATGGCTATTTAGGAGTCTGATTGCTATTAAGGAGTCTGATTGCTATTAAGGAGTCTGATGGCTATTTAGGAGTCTGATGGCTATTTAGGAGTCTGATGGCTATTTAGGAGTCTGATGGCTATTTAGGAGTCTGATGGCTATTTAGGAGTCTCATGGCTATTTAGCAGTCTCATGGCTATTTAGCACTCTGATGGCTATTTAGGAGTCTGATGGCTATTTAGCAGTATGATGGCTATGCAGGAGTCTGATGGCTATTTAGGAGTCTGATGGCTATTTAGCAGTCTCATGGCTATTTAATGAGTCTCATGGCTATTTAGCAGTCTGATGGCTAATTAGGAGTCTGATGGCTATTTAGGAGTCTCATGGCTATTTAGCAGCCTGATGGCTATTTAGGAGTCTGATGGCTATTTAGGAGTCTGATGGCTGTTTAGGAATGGTAGTGTACTACTTTAGACCAGGACCCTATGGTAGTGTACTACTTTAGACCAGGACCCTATGGTAGTGCACTACTTTAGACCAGGGCCCTATGGTAGTGTGCTACTTTAGACCAGGGCCCTATGGTAGTGCACTACTTTAGACCAGGGCCCTATGGTAGTGCACTACTTCAGACCAGGGCCCTTAGAGAATAGGGTGACATTTGGGACACCATCAATGGTGTGTCATTGCTTGTTTCTTGAGTCCATTTAACCGATGGAGTCCTGGCTATAACCCTCTATAACACCATGTTCACTTTGTCTGATCGTTAGTGGAGTCCTGGCTATAACCCTCTATAACACCATGTTCACTTTGTCTGAGCGTTAGTGGAGTCCTGGCTATAACCCTCTATAACACCATGTTCACTTTGTCTGATCGTTAGTGGAGTCCTGGCTATAACCCTCTATAACACCATGTTCACTTTGTCTGAGCGTTAGTGGAGTCCTGGCTATAACCCTCTATAACACCATGTTCACTTTGTCTGAGCGTTAGTGGAGTCCTGGCTATAACCCTCTATAACATCATGTTCACTTTGTCTGAGCGTTGGTGGAGTCCTGGCTATAACCCTCTATAACACCATGTTCACTTTGTCTGAGTGTTAGTGGAGTCCTGGCTATAACCCTCTATAACACCATGTTCACTTTGTCTGAGCGTTAGTGAATTCCTGTGTGTTTGTTCCTCCGCTTCCCTTCCTCATTTCTCTGCTGAATAATCAGATGAAATAGCACATTATTCAACAATAGCCAGACTGAGACCAACTGTACGGTACATCCCCAGACGCGGAAGCTGCGTGGAAGGTTAGCTGAAATAGAAAACCCAGCGCTGTCTGGCAGCTGATTACTGTAGCTCCGGCTGTGTGTGTGCGTGTGTGAGTGATTGAGTGAGTGATTGAGTGAGTGCATTTGAGCAGAGAAAGCAGGGGGGAAAGTGCTGGCGGGGCTCTCTTTCAGGGTCCATCACAACGCGGTGTCTTCACGGTTCTCGTGACAACACGCTTTACAGAGGGCTCAGCGGGACACGGAGAGAGTAGCGCGGCCGGGAACAGAAACACATTGTTCCCCCCTCGGGGCAGTCTAACCCTAACCCAGTCTAAATCATGTCAGCTCACCGCTGATCTCCCATTGTCTGCATGTAGGGAGGTACCAAATTAATTTCTCATGCCCATGTTGTGTGAGAAGAGGGATCAGGGGACAGTGATGCATGATGGATCCATGTAAGAGGAACAGGGGACAGTGATGCTTGATGGATCCATGTAAGAGGCACAGGGGACAGTGATGCATGATGGGTCCATGTAAGAGGGACAGGGGACAGTGATGCATGATGGGTCCATGTAAGAGGCACAGGGGACAGTGATGCATGATGGGTCCATGTAAGAGGCACAGGGGACAGTGATGCATGATGGGTCCATGTAAGAGGCACAGGGGACAGTGATGCATGATGGGTCCATGTAAGAGGAACAGGGGACAGTGATGCATGATGGGTCCATGTAAGAGGAACAGGGGACAGTGATGCATGATGGGTCCATGTAAGAGGACCAGGGGACAGTGATGCATGATGGACCCATGTAAGAGGAACAGGGGACAGTGATGCATGATGGATCCATGTAAGAGGAGCAGGGAACAGTGATGCATGATGGGTCCATGTAAGAGGAACAGGGGACAGTGATGCATGATGGGTCCATGTAAGAGGACCAGGGGACAGTGATGCATGATGGGTCCATGTAAGAGGAGTAGGGGACAGTGGGATCAGGGGACAGTGGGATCAGGGGACAGTGGGATCAGGGGACAGTGGTAGGTGTAGTGGTACCCTGTAAGGTGTGTCCATTGTAGCATTAGTTATAGGTACATAATTGTTCCCTTGCAGTTCATACCTTAAACGTGCCAAAAGTAAAAGAAAATGTACCTCTTCTCTATTACAAGTCCCTCAGGTGTACACGCCTCGCTGCCATGCCACTTCTAACACCAATGTAGCAAATTCAGGGGATGGCCCCGTCCGGGACTCGTACCTGGGTACAGCAACTGTCAAGCCAACACCTTGACCACAACTAGAGGTACGGACCTCTTGACTAGGTGGCTCAGTGTTGGGTTAAGGGTCAGTACCTCTTGACTAGGTGGCTCAGTGTTGGGTTAAGGGTCAGTACCTCTTGACTAGGTGTCTCAGTGTTGGGTTAAGGGTCTATACCTATTGACTAGGTGGCTCAGTGTTGGGTTAAGGGTTCATACCTCTTGACTAGGTGGCTCAGTGTTGGGTTAAGGGTCTATACCTCTTGACTAGGTGGCTCAGTGTTGGGTTAAGGGTCTGTACCTCTTGACTAGGTGGCTCAGTGTTGGGTTAAGTGTCAGTACCTCTTGACTAGGTGGCTCAGTGTTGGGTTAAGGTTCTGTACCTCTTGACTAGGTGGCTCAGTGTTGGGTTAAGGGTCTGTACCTCTTGACTAGGTGGCTCAGTGTTGGGTTAAGGGTCTGTACCTATTGACTAGGTGGCTCAGTGTTGGGTTAAGGGTCAGTACCTCTTGACTAGGTAACTCAGTGTTGGGTTAAGGGTCCGTACCTATTGACTAGGTGGCTCAGCGTTGGGTTAAAGGTTACCACAATATTAATTACAACTCGTTATTGTCACATTGTTACGGACATGCTCTTATGTACATACAGTAACCTGGTACATACAGTGGCCTGGTACAGTGGCCTGGTACATACAGTGACTTGGTACATACAGTGACCTGGTACATACACTGTCCTGGTACATACACTGTCCTGGTACATACAGTAACCTGGTACATACAGTGACATGGTACAGTAACCTGGTACATGCAGTAACCTGGTACATACAGTAACCTGGTACATTCAGTAACCTGGTACATTCAGTAACCTGGTACATACAGTAACCTGGTACATATAGTGTCCTGGTACATACAGTAACCTGGTACATACAGTGACCTGGTACATACAGTAACCTGGTACATTCAGTAACCTGGTACATACAGTAACCTGGTACATATAGTGTCCTGGTACATACAGTAACCTGGTACATACAGTAACCTGGTACATACAGTGACCTGGTACATACAGTAACCTGGTACATACAGTGACTTGGTACAGTAACCTGGTACATACAGTGTCCTGGTACAAACAGTAACCTGGTACATACAGTGACCTGGTACATACAGTAACCTCGTACATACAGTAACCTGGTACATACAATGTGAACTAATGTTGATGATAATCTCCTGAGGGACAGAATGTTCTGCTGTGAAGGTCCAGAAGGTCTCTAGTTCCCCAGAGATCTGCTGCAGCGATGCACTGTGTCTGCATGTCTGAGTCTCTGTGTGTGTGTGTGTGTGTCTGTGTCTGTGTCTGTGTCTGTGTCTGTGTCTGTGTGTGTGTGTGTGTGTGTGTGTGTGTGTGTGTGTGTGTGTGTGTGTGTGTGCCCAGTACATCACAGCCCTCTCTGATCCAGACCTGGAAACACTGGAGAAGTTGTACTGATGTAATCAGATGAGAACATCCAGTCCCTATGCACTGGGTTAGGTGTTGTGGTACATTCAGGAGACCACTTCAACCAACACACACACCTCCTCTGGTTGGCTGGAAGAAGGTATGCTGACCTGGTACATACAATAACCTGGTACATACAGTAACCTGGTACATACCAGTGACCTGGTACATACAGTGACCTGGTACATACAGTAACCTGGTACATACAGTGGCCTGGTACATACAGTAACCTGGTACATACAGTGGCCTGGTACATACAGTAACCTGGTACATACAGTGGCCCGGTACATACAGCAACCTGGTACATACAGTAACCTGGTACATACAGTGGCCTGGTACATACGGTGACCTGGTACATACAGTGGCCTGGTAAATACAGTAACCTGGTACATACAGTGGTCCGGTACATACAGCAACCTGGTACATACAGTAACCTGGTACATACAGTGATCTGGTACATACAGTAACCTGGTACATACAGTGGCCTGGTACATACAGTGGCCTGGTACATACAGTGGCCTGGTAAATACAGTAACCTGGTACATACAGTGGTCCGGTACATACAGCAACCTGGTACATACAGTAACCTGGTACATACAGTGATCTGGTACATACAGTAACCTGGTACATACAGTGGCCTGGTACATACAGTGGCCTGGTACATACAGTAACCTGGTACATACAGTGGCCTGGTACATACAGTAACCTGGTGCATACAGTAACCTGGTACATACAGTGGCCTGGTACATACAGTAACCTGGTACATAGGGTGGCCTGGTACATACAGTGACCCGGTACATACAGCAACCTGGTAAATACAGTAACCTGGTACATACAGTGACCTGGTACATACAATGACCTGGTACATACAGTAACCTGGTACATACAGTGGCCTGGTACATACAGTGGCCTGGTACATACAGTAACCTGGTACATACAGTAACCTGGTACATACAGTGTGAACTAATGTTGATGACCATCTCCTGAGGGACAGAATGTTCTACTGTGAAGGTCCAGAAGGTCTCTAGTTCCCCAGAGATCTGCTGCAGCGATGCACTCTGTCTGCATGTCTGAGTCTCTGTGTGTGTGTGTGTGTGTGTGTGTGTGTGTGTGTGTGTGTGTGTGTGTGTGTGTGTGTGTGTGTGTGTGTGTGTGTGTGTGTGTGTCTGTGTGTGCGTGTGTGTATGCAGTACACCACAGCCCTCTCTGATCCACACTGGGAAACACTGGAAACGTCGTTCTGATGCAGTTTAATTGATCCCCTCCCTCAACTGTAATCAGATGAGAACCTCCCGTCCCTCTGCAGCTCCGATGACCGCTGGGTTATGTGCTCTTCTACTCTCAGGGGACCAGATTAACAGGGGACAGTGATGCATTAACCAGCCAGGGAGGGATTGACGAATCAGGGCATCTCAGGCATTAATATCATCAGCTGTCTTCTACGGTCTGGAAGAGTGTCTCACCGAGCTACCTTATGATGAATACACAAACTGTAAGTCACCCTGGATAGGAGCGTCTGGTAAATGGAGATGTATGGACAAGTAACCACCCCCCCACACACACACACACAAGTGTCAAAGGTAGTGATGTTAGGCACACCCAAGAGACGTCAGACACCCCAAGAGATGTCGGACACCCCCAAGAGACGTCGGACACCCCCAAGAGATGTCAGGCACACCCAAGAGACGTCGGACACCCCCAAGAGACGTCGGACACCCCCAAGAGATGTCAGGCACACCCAAGAGACGTCGGACACCCCCAAGAGACGTCGGACACCCCCAAGAGATGTCGGGCACACCCAAGAGACGTCGGACACGCCCAAGAGACGTCGAACACCCCCAAGAGATGTCAGGAACACCCAAGAGACGTCGGACACCCCCAAGAGACGTCGGACACCCCCCAAGAGATGTCGGGCACCCCAAGAGACGTCGGACACCCCCAAGAGACGTCGGACACCCCCAAGAGACGTCGGACACCCCCAAGAGAAGTCGGGCACCACAAGAGAAGTCGGACACCCCAAGAAATGTCGGACACCCCAAGAGATGTCGGACAACCCAAGAGAAGTCAGACGCCCCAAGAGAAGTCGGGCGCCCCAAGAGACGTCGGGCGCCCCAAGAGAAGTCGGGCGCCCCAAGAGAAGTCGGGCGCCCCAAGTCGGGCGCCCTAAGAGACGTCGGGCGCACCAAGAGACGTCAGGCGCCCCAAGAGACGTCGGACGCCCCAAGAGATGTCGGACACCCCAAGAAAAGTCGGGCGCCCCAAGAGAAGTCGGACGCCCCAAGAGATGTCGGACACCCCAAGAAAAGTCGGGCGCCCCAAGAGATGTCGGGCATCCCAAAAGATGTTGGACGCCCCAAGAGACGTCGGACGCCCCAAGAGAAGTCGGGCGCCCCAAGAGATGTCGGGCATCCCAAAAGAAGTCGGACACCCCAAGAGATGTCGGACATCCCAAGAGATAAAGCATGTCAATTTGAACTCTGACAGATTGGGTGTAACAGGGTAGGAAACCACAGGTAAACCTTCAGGATCCTCTTGTAAAGAAGGAAAGACCTGCTACTAGATGGTCTACTGCAGTGGTTCTCCACCAAGTCCACTAGGACCACTGGGGGTAGTTGGCCTATCCACTGGGGGTAGTTCGCCTATCCACTGGGGGTAGTTGGCCTATCCACTGGGGGTACTTGGCCTATCCACTGGGGGTACTTGGCCTATCCACTGGGGGTACTTGGCCTATCCACTGGGGTTACTTGGCCTATCCACTGGGGTTACTTGGCCTATCCACTGGGGGTACTTGGTCTATCCACTGGGGGTACTTGGCCTATCCACTGGGGGTACTTGGCCTATCCACTGGGGTTACTTGGTCTATCCACTGGGGGTACTTGGTCTATCCACTGGGGGTACTTGGCCTATCCACTGGGGTTACTTGGTCTATCCACTGGGGGTACTTGGTCTATCCACTGGGGGTACTTGGCCTATCCACTGGGGGTACTTGGCCTATCCACTGGGGTTACTTGGTCTATCCACTGGGGGTACTTGGTCTATCCACTGGGGGTACTTGGCCTATCCACTGGGGGTACTTGGTCTATCCACTGGGGGTAATTGGTCTATCCACTGGGGGTACTTGGCCTATCCACTGGGGGTACTTGGCCTATCCACTGGGGGTACTTGGTCTATCCACTGGGGGTACTTGGTCTATCCACTGGGGGTACTTGGTCTATCCACTGGGGGTACTTGGTATATCCACTGGGGGTACTTGGCCTATCCACTGGGGGTACTTGGCCTATCCACTGGGGGTACTTGGTCTATCCACTGGGGGTACTTGGTATATCCACTGGGGGGTACTTGGCCTATCCACTGGGGGTACTTGGCCTATCCACTGGGGGTACTTGGTCTATCCACTGGGGGTACTTGGTCTATCCACTGGGGGTACTTGGTCTATCCACTGGGGGTACTTGGCCTATCCACTGGGGGTACTTGGCCTATCCACTGGGGGTACTTGGGGGGTACTTGGCCTATCCACTGGGGGTACTTGGTCTATCCACTGGGGGTACTTGGCCTATCCACTGGGGGTACTTGGCCTATCCACTGGGGGTACTTGGCCTATCCACTGGGGGTACTTGGCCTATCCACTGGGGGTACTTGGCCTATCCACTGGGGGTACTTGGCCTATCCACTGGGGGTACTTGGTCTATCCACTGGGGGTACTTGGTCTATCCACTGGGGGTACTTGGCCTATCCACTGGGGGTACTTGGTCTATCCACTGGGGGTACTTGGTCTATCCACTGGGGGTACTTGAGAAGACCTGTTGATCTGTTGTTATCAAATGGGCCACCAGTGTCTCAGCCAGACCCAGGGTTTATTAGGACTTAGTTTACTAGTTTATTAATTGGGTCACAATGTTCTGGTAAAGAGGGACTGTACTGTAGTATTTGTCTGGGGGATGATTGCTAGGGGAGAGAGAGACGGAATATTATCGAATCTGCAAACAAACACTTTGAGGAACTGAGACAGGCTGGGGCTGGGTCCCCCTGTGAGGTGGCTGGTCCAGCTGAGAGACAGGCTGGGACCCCCTGTGAGGTGGCTGGTCCAGCTGAGAGACAGGCTGGGACCCCATGCAAGGTGGCTGGTTCAGCTGAAAGACAGGCTGGGACCTTCTGTGAGGTGGCTGGTCCAGCTGAAAGACAGGCTGGGACCCCCTGTGAGGTGGCTGGTCCAGCTGAGAGACAGGCTGGGATCCCCTGCGAGGTGGCTGGTCCAGCTGAGAGACAGGCTGGGGCCCCCTGTGAGGTGGCTGGTCCAGCTGAGAGACAGGCTCTATAGACGGCAGGCAGCAGAGCTCTATAGACGGCAGGTAGCAGAGCTCTATAGACGGCAGGTAGAAGAGCTCTATAGACGGCAGGTAGCAGAGCTCTATAGACGGCAGGTAGCAGAGCTCTATAGACAGCAGGTAGAAGAGCTCTATAGACGGCAGGTAGCAGAGCTCTATAGACGGCAGGTAGCAGAGCTCTATAGACGGCAGGCAGCAGAGCTCTATAGACGGCAGGCAGCAGAGCTCTATAGACGGCAGGTAGCAGAGCTCTATAGACGGCAGGTAGCAGAGCTCTATAGACGGCAGGTAGCAGAGCTCTATAGACGGCAGGTAGCAGAGCTCTATAGACGGCAGGTAGCAGAGCTCTATAGACGGTAGGCAGCAGAGCTCTATAGACGGCAGGTAGCAGAGCTCTATAGACGGCAGGTAGCAGAGCTCTATAGACGGCAGGTAGCAGAGCTCTATAGACGGCAGGCAGCAGAGCTCTATAGACGGCAGGTAGCAGAGCTCTATAGACGGCAGGTAGCAGAGCTCTATAGACGGCAGGTAGCAGAGCTCTATAGACGGCAGGTAGCAGAGCTCTATAGACGGTAGGCAGCAGAGCTCTATAGACGGCAGGTAGCAGAGCTCTATAGACGGCAGGCAGCAGAGCTCTATAGACGGCAGGTAGCAGAGCTCTATAGACGGCAGGTAGCAGAGCTCTATAGACGGCAGGTAGCAGAGCTCTATAGACGGCAGGCAGCAGAGCTCTATAGACGGCAGGTAGCAGAGCTCTATAGACGGCAGGTAGCAGAGCTCTATAGACGGCAGGTAGCAGAGCTCTATAGACGGCAGGCAGCAGTGCTCTATAGACGGCAGGCAGCAGAGCTCTATAGACGGCAGGAAGCAGAGCTCTATAGACGGCAGGCAGCAGAGCTCTATAGACGGCAGGCAGCAGAGCTCTATAGATGGCAGGCAGCAGAGCTCTATAGATGGTAGGCAGCAGAGCTCTATAGACGGCAGGCAGCAGAGCTCTATAGATGGCAGGCAGCAGAGCTCTATAGATGGTAGGCAGCAGAGCTCTATAGACGGCAGGCAGCAGAGCTCTATAGATGGCAGGCAGCAGAGCTCTATAGATGGTAGGCAGCAGAGCTCTATAGACGGCAGGCAGCAGAGCTCTATAGATGGCAGGCAGCAGAGCTCTATAGATGGCAGGCAGCAGAGCTCTATAGATGGCAGGCAGCAGAGCTCTATAGATGGTAGGCAGCAGAGCTCTATAGATGGCAGGCAGCAGAGTGGACCCGGGTTCAAATACAATTTGAAATGTTTGTACTTTGATCATTTGCTTAAAGCCTGCCTGCATTGCCAGGTGACAAGAGTTACAGCTTTAGGACTTTTTTAATGGTCCCATTGCGCCAGGAGAAAGGGATTTTTAAAAAGGATTTTATAATGTCATTTGAACCCAGGTCTGGTGAGTACATGATAACTCTCTGGTGACAGCGTGTGTGTGTGTGTGTGTGTGTGTGTGTGTGTGTGTGTGTGTGTGTGTGTGTGTGTGTGTGTGTGTGTGTGTGTTTGGCTACAGTGGACACCTTCAACTGCTGCTTCACTATATGGTTTGTGTCCCAAACAGCACCCTATCCCCCTGTATAGTGCTTTGGACCAGAGCCCTGTGGGACCACTCAGTCTATGTGTTGGAGTCTGCATGGATACGCATGTTTTAAATTGAAGACATCATTGAAATTCTAGGTTATTAAGAGGAAGTTTATGAGATCCCTGTAAAATGAGACATCTTCTCCCCCCCCCCCCCCCCTCTCGACTGCAGCTGTAATGTTATCCAGACAGGCCATTGCTGAGTCCAACCAGCGCACACACACACACACACACACACACACACACACAGTTTAAATACTTTATTTGAATCCACCAATCAAATTTACAAAAATAAGGATCCAAACATTTGGAAGGTCCCTGTGTGCACGGTACTGAAGGGTACAGAAAACCCCTTGTTCTCCTGACAACTAGGCAGCTCAGTACCCGGCTGAAACAGAGCAGTACCCAGCTGAAACAGAGCAGTACCCAGCTGAAACAGAGCAGTACCTAGCTGAAACAGAGCAGTACCCAGCTGAAACAGAGCAGTACCCGGCTGAAACAGAGCAGTACCTGGCTGAAACAGAGCAGTACCCGGCTGAAACAGAGCAGTACCCAGCTGAAACAGAGCAGTACCCGGCTGAAACAGAGCAGTACCCAGCTGAAACAGAGCAGTACCTAGCTGAAACAGAGCAGTACCCAGCTGAAACAGAGCAGTACCTAGCTGAAACAGAGCAGTACCTAGCTGAAACAGAGCTGTACCTAGCTGAAACAGAGCAGTACCTAGCTGAAGCAGAGCAGTATGACAGCTGAAACAGAGCAGTACCCAGCTGAAACAGAGCAGTACCCAGCTGAAACAGAGCAGTACCCAGCTGAAACAGAGCAGCACCTAGCTGAAACAGAGCAGTACCCAGCTGAAACAGAGCTGTACCCAGCTGAAACAAAGCAGTACCCAGCTGAAACAGAGCAGTGCCTAGCTGAAACAGAGCAGTACCTGGCTGAAACAGAGCAGTACCTAGCTGAAACAGAGCAGTACCCAGCTGAAACAGAGCAGTACCCGGCTGAAACAGAGCAGTACCCGGCTGAAACAGAGCAGTACCCGGCTGAAACAGAGCAGTACCTAGCTGAAACAGAGCAGTGCCTAGCCAACTGCTTTGCCCTAGTTTTTATCAGTCTGGAGGGCACACCCTGCAAGCCGCACACGCATGCGCACACGCACACACTGTCACGTCCTGGCCAGTAAAAGGGGTTATTTGTCATTGTAGTTGGTCAGGGCGTGGCAGGGGGTGTTTGTTTTGTGTGGTTGGGTATTGTGGGTTTAGGTTCTAGTTTTCTTATTTCTATGTTTATCTAGCTTTTCTAGTTCTATGTGAGTTTTGTCAATGACCTCCAATTAGAGGGAGCTGGTTGTTGTTGTCTCTAATTGGAGGCCATATTTAGTTGTGTTTGTTTTCACTGGGTTTTGTCGGTGGTTGTTTCTAGTATAGTCTATGCACCTTACTGGACTGTTTTCGTCGTTTGTTTTGTATTGATTAAGTGTTATCTTTAATAAATAAGAGGATGAGCACTTTACCCGCTGCGTTTTGGTGCCCCTTCAACGACGAGCGTTACACACACACACTGAGAGGAACACATTTCCCTAACCAAATGCAAGTACCGTGGTGGAAAAACCACCCAATTGTCATACTTGAGTAAAAGTAAAGATACCTTGATAGAAAATGACTCAAGTTAAAGTGAAAGTCTACTACTTGAGTAAAATTCTAAAAGTATTTGGTTTTAAATATACTGAAGTATCAAGAATAAATGCTGAAAAATACTTCAGTATCAAAATCATTTCTAATTCTTTATATTAGGCAAACCAGACGGCACAATTTTGACCAGCCTATTCCCCCTCAGGAAATTAAAAAGATTTGGCATGGGTCCTGAGATCCTCAAAAGGTTCTACAGCTGCAACATCGAGAGCATCTTGACTGGTTGCATCACTTCCTGGTATGGCAACTGCTCAGCCTCCGACCGCAAGGCACTACAGAGGGTAGTGTGTACGGCCCAGTACATCACTGGAGCTAAGCTGCCTGCCATCCAGGACCTCTACACCAGGCGGTGTCAGAGGAAAGCCCTAAAAATTGTCAAAGACCCCAGCCACCCTAGTCATAGACTGTTCTCTCTACTACCACATGGCAAGCGGTACCGGAGTGCCAAGTCTAGGACAAAAAGGCTTCTCAACAGTTTTTACCCCCAAGCCATAAAACTCCTGAACAGGTAATCAAATGGCTACCTGGACTATTTACATTGTGTGCCGCCTCCCCCCCCCCCAACCCCTCTTTTTACGCTGCTGCTACTCTCTGTTTATCATATATACGTAGTCACTTTAACTATACATTCATGTACATTCTACCTCAATTGGGCCAACCAACCAATGCTCCCGCCCATTGGCTAACTAGGCTATCTGCATTGAGTCCTCCAGATCAGAGGCAATAGAGATGACCAGGGTTGTTCTCTGTTTAGTGAGTCCAGTCCTCCAGATCAGAGGGAGTAGGGATGACCAGGGATGTTCTCTGTTTAGTGAGTCCACCAGATCAGAGGCAGTAGGGATGACCAGGGATGTTCTCTGTTTAGTGAGTCCTCCAGATCAGAGGCAGTAGGGATGACCAGGGATGTTCTCTGTTTAGTGAGTCCTCCAGATCAGATGCAGTAGGGATGACCAGGGATGTTCTCTTGATAATTGCATGAATTTGACCATTTTCCTGTCCTGCTAAGAATTACTTTTGGGTGTTAGGTCAAATGTATTGAGTAAAAAGTACATTATTTTCTTTAGGAATGTAGTGAAGTAAAGTAAAGTACAGATACACAAAAAACTACTTAAGTAGTACTTTGTATTTTGACTTAGTTAAGTGGTATTTTGTATTTTGACTTAGTTACTTAGTTAAGTAGTACTTTGTATTTTGACTTAGTTACTTAGTTAAGTAGTACTTTGTATTTTGACTTAGTTACTTAGTTAAGTAGTATTTTGTATTTTGACTTAGTTACTTAGTTAAGTAGTACTTTGTATTTTGACTTAGTTACTTAGTTAAGTAGTACTTTGTATTTTGACTTAGTTACTTAGTTAAGTAGTACTTTGTATTTTGACTTAGTTACTTAGTTAAGTAGTACTTTGTATTTTGACTTAGTTACTTAGTTAAGTAGTACTTTGTATTTTGACTTAGTTAAGTAGTACTTTGTATTTTGACTTAGTTAAGTAGTACTTTGTATTTTGACTTAGTTAAGTAGTACTTTGTCTTTTGACTTAGTTACTTAGTTAAGTAGTACTTTGTATTTTGACTTAGTTACTTAGTTAAGTAGTACTTTGTATTTTGACTTAGTTACTTAGTTAAGTAGTACTTTGTATTTTGACTTAGTTAAGTAGTACTTTGTATTTTGACTATAGTTACTTTCCACCACTGTAAAAACCCTCAGTACATTTCTCTGTGGAGCACCAAATGTCCCTTTTTGGGATGGCATTGTCCCTGTGCCCTCTGTCCTTGTACTCTTGGGTACAATCTGTCTGGGCACACAAGGTCTCCTCCCCCATGACGCCCATTTCCAAACCCACTTTGGTCTCCATTCAATCTGCAGTCGAGTCCTTTTGTTTATACAACTGAATAGTTGCGTGTTGAAAATCGTGCCCCCCCCCCCACACACCCGCTGTGTTCTGAGAAATATCACTTCGTCACCTCAGAACCAGACAGTGTAAAAGCTGCTTCCATTAGACACAGACACATCCATTAGGGGATTCCTTCCGCTGCAAAACAAGACACCTAAGGACACTGCAGGGCCCCCCACCCCCTCGTGCCCCCCTCCTCTCTGCGTCCACTTCCCAAAACACCATGGGGGCCAGAAATTAGTCATTGTCCGGGCCCAGTGTGTGTAGTAGCCCCACGGTACCGCTCACCCGCCGGGAACTGGCATGGACCAGCGGGGTTTTCCCTGGACTGTTCGGGATGTTGCCAAGGAAATAATAATTTAAGGGAGTACACGCTGCTATTGTTGCCCTCTCTCAATGTCCGTCCCAAATAGCACCTTATTCCCTATACAGTGCGCTACTGTTCAGAATGGCATGTCAAAAGTAGTGCACCACATAGGGAATAGTGTTCCATTTGGCCCAGAGGAGAGAAGGAGGAGTTGTAATCAAAAGGTCAAGGTTCAGGTCTATAAGCATGGTTTCCACTGCTCCTGCAGTCTTGTGTCGGTATTGCAGTTTAACTGATGTCCCGCGGCCCGACCACATAGACAAATCAGACTAGAAAATGACTAATAAAACACTTTGTGCACAAAACATTAATTGAATTTGTTCAAATAATTGTCTCTGAGGTTTTTTTCCATCACTCACAGCCAAAGATTTTGAATCGCCGTATGCTAGTGCTGAGCGATTAACCGAAATGTTGGTTATTTTTCGATTTTTAAAACACCAAATTGTCAGTTCAATTATTTTCGTTCGTTTTTTCTTCTTCTGTGAGCTCAATGCGCAAACTCCGGCTGCAGTTTATCTAGAGATAAATCAGATGATGCCAGAACATTGCGATGTAGTACAAAGTTGTAGATTCCAACAGGCCAATGTTCTACATAGTTTAGCTCAGATAACGTGATAATTTCACTACAATGACCATAATTCATTGCGCGGCTACTTTTTCCCCTGCTAGGTAAGAGACAGAAGAAGAACGCACGATCAAGAGGAGATACATAGAGAGCAGTTTCTTCCAGGTATCTCCACCTGAAAATACATAAGTGATTGATAGTTGGTATTCAACAGTGATAAAAGTATGTCTTATTTACGTTGAAGAACTACTAAAATAGTGATTTTTGTCAGACAGCAGCTCTATAGAGATGAGATGATGACTTGGAATGGAATAATAAAGTTATTAAATAAAACTAATGTAATAAAACACAACAACTGAAATATGTTATTAAAGTGTATAAAGGATTTACATTGGAGTCATTTAGCAGACGCTCTTATCCAGAGCGGGGGATTCGAACCAGCAACCTTTCTGTTACTGGCCCAGCGCTCTGAACCACTAGGTTCCCTTAATAAGTGATGACCAGTAATGGACCGTCACTACCATCATGGGACTTTTAATCCCTATTTTATTCTGTTGTTACAGTATTCAACCCACATAATGCATTGTGCATTTAACGTTTACAAAAATATTTCAAACCGAAAATGTTGATTATTTTGGAATAATCAAACCGAAACCGAACCGACATCAAAAAGCCTAATCACTCGGCATTAGCATACGCCAACATGAGGAAGTTACGTTGAAAACAAAAGGTCAAACTCCTTGGAAAGTCTCTAGTTCTTACAGTGGTACAGTGGTGTGATACTAAACCAAGCTCCACGTTCTTGGTGAACCCTTCCAGACTTGCACCAGACAGGTGAACAGATAAGGGGTCTACAACAGCCCAAACGCGCCCCCCCCCCTCTGTGAAAGTGCCGCCTTGAGATAAGATATATCTTATAGAGTTATCAGATATCAGATGGCAACATACTGGATGTTCCCTTTTTAGACTCTGAGCACCGCCCCCCCCCCCCCCCCACGTTTCTGTATGGACATGTCATTCACCACCCCCCTAATGTCTCTATATGCATACGGGTAGTTTGGGTAATTTCCCGGCGTACAGGAGAGAGCCGTGGAGCAAACCGGAGCCAAGAAAGGAGTCAAGCGCCGAGTTCGACGTGAGATTCCGTGAAATGGTGCTGGCGGAGAGGGCACTGCGGAGCGGGCGTGCAGAGGGGCGAGAAATACATTACGGGGTAGTGCGCACTATCTCGCCCATCCGCACGCACAGTCCAGTGCGGTCGGTATGGGCTCCGCAGCGTTGCCGTACTAGAGTTGGCACTCAGCCAGGAAGGAGTGTGCCTGCTCAGCGCATCTGGCCGCCAGTGCGTTTCCTCGGCCCAGTTTATCCTGCGCCTGCTCTACGCACGGCAGCCTTCACTCCCCAGCACAGCCCAGTTCCCCCTGTGCCAGCGCTCCGCCCGTGCCGGGCTACAGTGACCATCCAGCCAGGACGGATTGTGCCAGCCCTGAGCTCCAGACCTCCAGTGCGCCTCCATGGCCCAGTATACCCTGTGCCTGCTATGCGCACCTAGTCTCCTGTGCATCTCCCCAGTCTGGTGAGACTGGTTCCAGCTCCCCGTAGGAAGCCTCCAGCAATGATCAATGGTCCGAAGCCTGATGATCCATGGCACGGAGCCTGTAGGGATGATCCATGGCACGGAGCCTGTAGGGATGATCGATGGCCCGGAGCCTCCAGTGATGATCCATGGCCCAGAGCCTCCAGTGATGATTGTTACGAATCCCTTTGGCCCAGCGGTCTAGGGGGGATGGATACGAGACCCGTAACATAAATCATGCAAATTATAATCGTGACAAGTAACAGTGAGAACCAAAAACCACAGACAACTGAAATCTACCGTCAAACTCAAAAGGTTTATTTTAAACACACGGTAATGGGGTGTGAGAAAAGGGGCTGAGCTGGACCCAAGCAAAGAAACAATAATCAAAAACACCCCTAAGCTAGACTAGCCTATTTCCACAACAGATAGCTAACTAACCAAAAATACAGAGGGTGGTCCGCCCAGTTCTAACTAGGGTACTTAGACACAGTATTCCTACGGGTAATGTATGCCCATGGGCGACTTGTCTTGGTACCCCCTTTTCCCACCAAACAAACAAACAGTCAAACAACAAAACAATACTCACAGGATTACCGGACAAATGTGACATGTAGTTGAAAAAACAAAAGAGATCAATACAGAGATAGAGAGATAGAGATTGGACACAAGCGCGATTGAGAGAATGAACACAAAGATTGATCTCACAGAGAGAGATTGAACACAGAGTGATAATGAGCTAGAAAGAGAGCAACTGACTGGGGTTTTTAAACCAAGGGAAAGGGGCTGTGATTGGGTGAGGAAAGGGGAGCAGGTGTCTTCTGATTGGGGACTGGTTGATGACTGATTGGGGAGTGATGATTGTCACCTGTGAGGAGGAGAAGGAGAGCAAAGAAACACACATACAGGATACACACACACACAGGATGCCTGTATCCGTAACAATGATCCATGGCCCAGAGCCTCCAGTAATGATCCATGGCACGGAGTCTCTAGTGATGATCCATGGCCCGGAGTCTCCAGTGATGATCCATGGCACGAAGCCTGTAGGGATGATCCATGGCACAAAGCCAGACGGTGGCCACCCTCCCTTTCCTCCCTTTAGGTTTGGGGTTGTTTTTTGTGGGGTTTTTGTTTGAGGTGCAGTCGGGGTCTGCACCTTCGGGGGGGTACTGTCACGTCCTGACCAGTGAAAAGGGTAATTTGCCATAGTAGAATGGTCAGGGCGTGGCAGGGGGGTTGTTTTGTGTGTTTTGGGGTTTGTTGGTTTCTAGGGGAATGTGTTCTAGTTTTCATTTTCTATGTTTCGTTTTCCAAGGTTTGCCGAGTATGGTTTCCAATCAGAGGCAGGTGTCTTTCGTTGTCTCTGATTGGAAGCCATACTTAGGCAGCCTGTTTTCCTTTGGGTTTTGTGGGTGGTTATTTTCCGTATAGTTGTTTTACCTGACGGAACTGTGTGTCGTTTGTTTATTTTGTTTAAGTGTTCTCTCAAAATAAAAGAAGATGAGCACTATACACGCTGTACCTTGGTCTGTTCTCTACGACGCCTGTGACATGGTGATCCTAACTGACCTAAAACATGGACTTTTTTACTTGGATTAAAAGTAAGGAATTGTGAAAAACTGAGTTTAAATGTATTTGGCTAAGGTGTATGTAAACTTCTGACTTCAACTGTACGTCTACACAAGGCACCACTTGGAATGGCTCAAATCGGTAACATTTCAAAGCTAGCTGTGGAGTGAGATTAGGGTACGTTCTGAACTCTGTTACACCGTTGAGTGTGAATCGTTAATGCAGGGTGATTGTTGGAGTTAAGATGCTCCAAAATATGGAGGAACTTCCTGACTAACAATGAAAAGGGGGGGGGTTTGAGTTTGGAAATCATCCTAGATCAAATCACCGGGGGAACACACACACACATACACACACACCGACAAACACACCCTAACACACCGAGACCTGTCCTTGTGTATCTGGGATCAACCAGAGCAAATCATCACAGAGGGTTTTTGTGTTGGAATGCAGGAGTGATCCAAACATTGTTTGTTAAAATCCCTCAGGTCCACCCTCTTCCTTCCTCTTGATTTTGGGCCCCAGCACTGGGGCTTTCCCAAAAACCTACCTTGGCCTAGTCTGTCTCTGATCACTAGGAGACGTGGGGAGGTGGGACAGGGTCTGTCTCTAATCACTAGGGGACGTGGGGAGGTGGGACAGGGCCTGTCTCTAATCACTAGGGGATGTGGGGAGGTGGGACAGGGCCTGTCTCTAATCACTAGGGGACGTGGGGAGGTGGGACAGGGCCTGTCTCTAATCAGTAGGGGACGTGGGGAGGTGGGACAGGGCCTGTCTCTAATCACTAGGGGACGTGGGGAGGTGGGACAGGGCCTGTCTCTAATCACTAGGGGACGTGGGACAGGGCCTGTCTCTAATCACTAGGGGACGAGGGGAGGTGGGACAGGGCCTGTCTCTAATCACTAGGGGACATGGGGAGGTGGGACAGGGCCTGTCTCTAATCACTAGGGGACGTGGGGAGGTGGGACAGGGCCTGTCTCTAATCACTAGGGGACGTGGGGAGGTGGGACAGGGCCTGTCTCTAATCACTAGGGGACATGGGGAGGTGGGACAGGGCCTGTCTCTAATCACTAGGGGACGAGGGGAGGTGGGACAGGGCCTGTCTCTAATCACTAGGGGACGTGGGGAGGTGGGACAGGGCCTGTCTCTAATGACTAGGGGACGAGGGGAGGTGGACAGGGCCTGTCTCTAATCACTAGGGGACGTGGGGAGGTGGGACAGGGCCTGTCTCTAATCAATAGGGGAGGTGAGGAGGTGGGACAGGGCCTGTCTCTAATCACTAGGGGACGTGGGGAGGTGGGACAGGGCCTGTCTCTAATCACTAGGGTACGAGGGGAGGTGGTACAGGGCCTGTCTCTAATCACTAGGGGAGGTGAGACAGGGCCTGTCTCTAATCACTAGGGGACGAGGGGAGGTGGGACAGGGCCTGTCTCTAATCACTAGGGGACATGGGGAGGTGGGACAGGGCCTGTCTCTAATCAATAGGGGAGGTGAGGAGGTGGGACAGGGCCTGTCTCTAATCACTAGGGGACATGGGGAGGTGGGACAGGGCCTGTCTCTAATCACTAGGGGACATGGGGAGGTGGGACAGGGCCTGTCTCTAATCACTAGGGGACATGGAGAGGTGGGACAGGGCCTGTCTCTAATCACTAGGGGACGTGGGGAGGTGGGACAGGGCCTGTCTCTAATCACTAGGGGACGTGAGGAGGTGGGACAGGGCCTATCTCTAATCACTAGGGGAGGTGGGACAGGGCCTGTCTCTAATCACTAGGGGACGTGGGACAGGGCCTGTCTCTAATCACTAGAGGAGGTGGGACAGGGCCTGTCTCTAATCACTAGGGGACGTGGGACAGGGCCTGTCTCTAATCCCTAGGGGACGAGGGGAGGTGGGACAGGGCCTGTCTCTAATCACTAGGGGACATGGGGAGGTGGGACAGGGCCTGTCTCTAATCACAAGGGGACGTGGGGAGGTGGGACAGGGCCTGTCTCTAATCACTAGGGGACGTGGGGAGGTGGGACAAGGCCTGTCTCTAATCACTAGGGGACGAGGGGAGGTGGGACAGGGCCTGTCTCTAATCACTAGGGGACGTGGGGAGGTGGGACAGGGCCTGTCTCTAATCAATAGGGGAGGTGAGGAGGTGGGACAGGGCCTGTCTCTAATCACTAGGGGACGTGGGGAGGTGGGACAGGGCCTGTCTCTAATCACTAGGGGTCG
The DNA here is from genome assembly GCF_901001165.1 of Salmo trutta. Classification (NCBI taxonomy): domain Eukaryota; kingdom Metazoa; phylum Chordata; class Actinopteri; order Salmoniformes; family Salmonidae; genus Salmo; species Salmo trutta. The sequence goes on along the minus strand of NC_042968.1, from coordinate 40,988,245 downwards.
TGGGGAGGTGGGACAGGGCCTGTCTCTGATCACTAGGGGAGGTGAGACAGGGCCTGTCTCTAATCACTAGGGGACGTGGGGAGGTGGGACAGGGCCTGTCTCTAATCACTAGGGGACGTGGGGAGGTGGGACAGGGCCTGTCTCTAATCACTAGGGGACGTGGGGAGGTGGGACAGGGCCTGTCTCTAATCACTAGGGGACATGGGGAGGTGGGACAGGGCCTGTCTCTAATCACTAGGGGACGTGGGGAGGTGGGACAGGGCTTGTCTCTGATCACTAGGGGACGTGGGGAGGTGGGACAGGGCCTGTCTCTAATCACTAGGGGATGAGGGGAGGTGGGACAGGGCCTGTCTCTAATCACTAGGGGACGTAGGGAGGTGGGACAGGGCCTGTCTCTAATCACTAGGGGACGTGGGGAGGTGGGACAGGGCCTGTCTCTAATCACTAGGGGATGAGGGGAGGTGGGACAGGGCCTGTCTCTAATCACTAGGGGACGAGGGGAGGTGGGACAGGGCCTGTCTCTAATCACTAGGGGACGTGGGGAGGTGGGACAGGGCCTGTCTCTAATCACTAGGGGAGGTGGGACAGGGCCTGTCTCTAATCACTTGGGGACGTGGGACAGGGCCTGTCTCTAATCACTAGGGGAGGTGGGACAGGGCCTGTCTCTAATCACTAGGGGACGTGGGACAGGGCCTGTCTCTAATCACTAGGGGACGAGGGGAGGTGGGACAGGGCCTGTCTCTAATCACTAGGGGACGTGAGACAGGGCCTGTCTCTAATCACTAGGGGACGAGGGGAGGTGGGACAGGGCCTGTCTCTAATCACTAGGGGACGTGAGGAGGTGGGACAGGGCCTGTCTCTAATTACTAGGGGACGTGAGGAGGTGGGACAGGGCCTGTCTCTAATCACTAGGGGAGGTGGGACAGGGCCTGTCTCTAATCACTAGGGGAGATGGGACAGGGCCTGTTTCTAATCACTAGGTGACGTGGGACAGGGCCTGTCTCTAATCACTAGGGGACGAGGGGAGGTGGGACAGGGCCTGTCTCTAATCACTAGGGGACATGGGGAGGTGGGACAGGGCCTGTCTCTAATCACTAGGGGACGAGGGGAGGTGGGACAGGGCCTGTCTCTAATCACTAGGGGACGTGGGGAGGTGGGACAGGGCCTGTCTCTAATCACTAGGGGACGAGGGGAGGTGGGACAGGGCCTGTCTCTAATCACTAGGGGACGAGGGGAGGTGGGACAGGGCCTGTCTCTAATCACAAGGGGACGTGGGGAGGTGGGACAGGGCACTGTCTCTAATCACTAGGGGACGTGGGGAGGTTGGACAGGGCCTGTCTCTGATCACTAGGGGAGGTGAGACAGGGCCTGTCTCTAATCACTAGGGGACGTGAGGTGGGACAGGGCCTGTCTCTAATCACTAGGGGACGTGGGGAGGTGGGACAATGCCTGTCTCTAATCATTAGGGGACGAGGGGAGGTGGGACAGGGCCTGTCTCTAATCAATAGGGGAGGTGGGACAGGGCCTGTCTCTAATCACTAGGGGACGTGGGGAGGTGGGACAGGGCCTGTCTCTAATCACTAGGGGACGAGGGGAGGTGGGACAGGGCCTGTCTCTAATCACTAGGGGAGGTGGGACAGGGCCTGTCTCTAATCAATAGGGGAGGTGAGACAGGGCTTGTCTCTAATCACTAGGGGACGTGGGGAGATGGGACAGGGCCTATCTCTAATCACTAGGGGACGTGGGGCATGATCAGCAATGGGCCGGATAATAGTAAAGAGACAAGGGTAACAGACCTAAACAAATGGATAAGGATACATTGAACAGCATCAGGGTAAAGGACAATAAGGATACATTGAACATCATCAGGGTAAAGGACAATAAGGATACATTGAATAGCAGCAGGGTAAAGGACAGTAAGGATACATTGAACATCAGCAGGGTAAAGGACAATAAGCATACATTGAACAGCAGCAGGGTAAAGGACAGTAAGGATACATTGAACAGCAGCAGGGTAAAGGACAGTAAGGATACATTGAACAGCAGCAGGGTAAAGGACAATAAGGATACATTGAACAGCATCAGGGTAAAGGACAATAAGGATACATTGAACAGCATCAGGTTAAAGGACAATAAGGGTACATTGAACAGCAGCAGGGTGTTTGATTTGGAATTAATCAGTGGCTAACTGCAAGCATTGAATATCACTAGCCTGCTATTCAGTGGAGTGGGTGTGTGGTCCCAATTCTGAATTTAAAGGTCTCTTTACCAAACTTAAAATGATAAACATTCCACATTGGCCATGCTGTTAATCCAGCATGATTTATGCCTCACTCAAATTAACTGTTAACTTGCAACTGGGAAATCTGACTTCAGTGAACTGGGAACTCGGGAGTTCCGACTGGGAAAATACGTTTTCATCCAACTCGGAATTGTAAGTCGGGAACTCGGGTCTCTTTCTAGAGCTACGACCTGAAGATCACTGACGTCATGATGATTCAACCTTGTTTTTTTCCCCCTTAGTTCCCAGTTGTCATTGAAAGCACTGTTCGCCTACTGTTCTGACTTGGTGGTGAACATGTAGTCTTTAACCTGTTTTTGAGAAATGTCATCATCGAATATTGTAAGAGCTTTCATTGTCTGCTTATATGCCCCCTTTATTTATCCTACGGTTCTGACTTGGTGTACATGGAGAACACTGTAAGAATGGCCCATGTTCTGAATTCTGTCGGTTTACATTTCAAAAGTGCTGAACATTAATGTCATTAATGTCTTCATCGAAATTACAGATTGCCTCTTATCCGCTTTACGTCCCCCTTATGCCATAGTTTGTTTGAAGATCTCAATTGTCAGTAGAAACTCCATTCGTTTAAGCACGTCAGCCATATCAGCTATGTTTTTTAAAAAGGCGTTTTTTTGTTGTTTTTTTACCTTCACTTATACAGGTTTTTCCACATTGAGATAGAATCTATTTTTCAAGAGAGACCTGGTCCAACAGCAGCAGGGAGAATAAAGCTTCAGACAAAAACAACTTACATACACTAACACAACACTGAACAAAACTATAGACACACATTACAGTACAACTATTACATGTTAACGTAAAGAAACACAAAATGTCATAACTAAAAAATAGCGGTACTAAAAGACAATTCCACTCTTCTATGATATTTACATCGACCAAGTGTTTAAACTCCACCAACGTGACTTGATCATCACATATTAAAATGTTCAGGAGAGAATTCCAGGACCACGGAGCCGAGTAACTAAAACGATTTCTACCGTGACCTGTTCTAATTCTTGGTACTATTAAAATTAACATGAGAATGGGACCATAATTGATATTTATTTACTGACTTGATAAAAAAAAAAATAAAGAAGAAAGATAAAAGTGCCATTTTACCCAATATGGCCTTATAATGTCAGGACCCTGGTTTAGAGGGCACATTTCCAGACAACAAAAGCAGCAAGACAATGGATTTACAGACATGTGGATTTACAGACAGCACTTGAACGACAATCAACAGTCACCAGAGTCTTTTAACGCCACATATTTCAGGAGATGTTTAAAGTCCAGAAGAGTCCCTGATTTCTCCCATGTTTGTTTGTTGAGAAATGTGCAGAGTTCTCGCATATACAAGACCACACGTGTGGTTTCTCCCAAGACACAAGGGAGAAACAGTCATGTATTTCCTAATTCACAGAGCAACGGGCTATAAAACGTTGGTACAACGTTGTGAAAGCTAAAAGGTAGACGACAGCAGGATGTTTATTTATTGCCCTATCAAATAACATGAGAGAAAACTGTTTATTTATTGCCCTATCAAATAACATGAGAGAAAACACAGCACTGAGCAGAACAATCTAAAGATATGTAGCCAACACAACGTAATCATATAAAGCCTTCCTAATTAATAATAATAATGCAAACATAGCAAGAATCACTAATCCATAAAATGTCTGCGGTGTATGCCTATGATGTAGGCCGGGGAGAGAGAGACCGAGAGAGGTGGGGAAACCTGTACCAGACTGGGAGAGAGAGAGAGAGAGAGGTGGGGAAACCTGTACCAGACTGGCTGAGAGAGAGAGAGAGAGAGAGAGAGAGAGAGAGGTGGGGGGGAACCTGTACCAGACTGGCTGAGTGAGTGAGTGAGTGAGTGAGTGAGTGAGTGAGTGAGTGAGTGAGTGAGTGAGTGAGTGAGTGAGAGAGGTGGGGGAGTCTCCAGACTGGGAGAGAGAGGCAGACATCCAGGGCTGAAGAGAGGTCCTCAACGAGGCAGACATCCAGGGCTGAAGAGGTCCTCAACTAGGCAGACATCCAGGGCTGAAGAGGTCCTCAACTAGGCAGACATCCAGGGCTGAAGAGAGGCCCTCAACTAGGCAGACATCCAGGGCTGAAGAGGTCCTCAACTAGGCAGACATCCAGGGCTGAAGAGAGGTCCTCAACGAGGCAGACATCCAGGGTGAAGAGAGGTCCTCAACGAGGCAGACATCCAGGGCTGAAGAGAGGTCCTCAACGAGGCAGACATCCAGGGCTGAAGAGGTCCTCAACTAGGCAGACATCCAGGGCTGAAGAGAGGCCCTCAACTAGGCAGACATCCAGGGCTGAAGAGGTCCTCAACTAGGCAGACATCCAGGGCTGAAGAGAGGTCCTCAACGAGGCAGACATCCAGGGCTGAAGAGAGGTCCTCAACGAGGCAGACATCCAGGGCTGAAGAGAGGTCCTCAACGAGGCAGACATCCAGGGCTGAAGAGGTCCTCAACTAGGCAGACATCCAGGGCTGAAGAGAGGCCCTCAACTAGGCAGACATCCAGGGCTGAAGAGGTCCTCAACTAGGCAGACATCCAGGGCTGAAGAGGTCCTCAACTAGGCAGACATCCAGGGCGACAATAGATTATAAAATAACCGTCGGTCGATCGCTAAGCAGAACAGTAATAAAATAGCTAAAATCTAGACCAGAATGGATGGTCATGTAAAACCAGGGAGAGAAATGTTTGGTGGTAGCCTGAATGAACTGTTTCGCTGCCAGACAAGGCTCCGCTGATAGCCAGGAGTATCTGTGGTAAGGTGTTGGGACTCTGCTGTCGGGACTCTGCTGTCGGGACTCTGCCGTTGGGGACTCTGCCGTTGGGGACTCTGCCGCTGGGGATTCTGCCGCTGGGGACTCGGCCGCTGGGGACTCGGCCGCTGGGGACTCTGCCGCTGGGGACTCTGCCGTTGGGGACTCTGCCGTTGGGACTCTGCTGTGTGGCTCAGTTGGTAGAGCATGGTGTTTGCAACGCCAGGGTTGTGGGTTCGATTCCCACGGGGGACCAGTACGGAGATAAAATGTATGAAATGTATGCATTCACTACTGTAAGTCGCTCTGGATAAGAGCGTCTGCTAAATGACTAAAATGTAAAAATGTTGGGACTCTGCTGTCGGGACTCTGCTGTTGGGACAGCTTTATGGAGGCCCTAACAGTTTGTGGGCACCGCTTGTCACCGTTATAGTGCAAATAATGTATTGCTTAGTATTGTGTTTAGTGGCTTTGCTGGCATGCATCCCAACAATATATTTTTTAGTTTGCCCCAGCAAGATTTACATACTAAAATCGCCACTGATCTCTCGTCCAGCTCATCCATTATCTCAGCCAATCAGGGCTAGTGGGAAGGCTTCCCGACGTTTTCCGTGGCTAAACCAACTAGGTTCGTAATTTAACAATTTTATTTTTTGTATTTACAGATGGCATACACGTTTTGTTATTAAGTTCACATGAAAGTTCACATGATCCAGAAGTTTCGTTCAAATGCCTCTCCTGTGAATTAGTGCTGCCTAGCTTCCTGAAACGGGTCACATATAGTCAATAAGCTGTATGAGAGCTTCTTACCAAGATAATTCCTCCACCTGTCGGGTGTGGCATATCAAGAAGCTGATTAAACAGCATGGTAATTACACAAGTGCACCTTGTGCTGGGGGACAATAAAAGGCCACTCTAAAATGTGCAGTTTTGTCACACAATACAATGCCACAGTCTCAGGTTTTAAGGGATCGTGTAATTGGCATGCTGACTGCAGGAATGTCCACCAGAGCTGTTGCCAGAGAATTTAATATTAATTTCTCTACTATAAGCCGCCTCCAACGTCATGTTAGAGAATTTGGCAATACGTCCAACCCGGACTCACAACCACAGTCCACGTGTAACCACACCAGCCCAGGGCCTCCACATCTGGGTTCTTCATCTGCGGGACCAGCCACCCTGACAGCTGATGAAACTGTGGTTTTTCCCAACCAATACATTTCGGCACAAACTGTCAAAAACTGTCTCAGGGAAGCTCATCTGCGTGCTCATCGTCCTCAACAGAGTATTGACCTGACTGCAGTTTGGGATCGTAACTGACTTCAATGGGCAAATGCTCACCTTCGATGGCCACTGGCAAGCTGGAGAAGTGTGCTTTTCACGGATTAATCCCGGTATCCACTGTACCGGACAAATGGCAGGCGTCGTGTGGGCGAGCGGTTTGCTGATGTCAACGTTGTGAACAGAGTGCCCCATGGTGGCGGTGGGGTTATGGTATGGGGCAGGTATAAGCTACGGACAACGAACACAATTGCATTTTATCGATGGCAATTTGAATGCACAGAGATACCGTAACGAGATCCTGAGGCCCATTGTCGTGCCATTCATCCACCGCCATCACCTCATGTTTCAGCATGATAATGCACGGCCCCATGTCGCAAGGATCTGTACACAATTCCTGGAATCGGAACATGTTCTTCCGCGGCCTGAATACTCACCAGACATGTCACCCATTGAGTATGTTTGGAATGCTCCAGATCGACGTGTACGATAACGTTTTCCAGTTCCCGCCAATATCCAGCCACTTCCCACAGCCATTAAAGAGGAGTGGGACAACATTCCAACAGGCCGCAATCAACAGCCTGATCAACTCGATGTGAAGGAGATGTGTCACGCTGCATGAGGCAAATGGTGGTCAAAGCAGATACTGACTGGTTTTCTGATACACAACCCTTTACCTGTGACCACCAGATGCATACCTGTGACCAACAGATGCATACCTGTGACCAACAGATGCATACCTGTGACCAACAGATGCATACCTGTATTCCCAGTCATGTGAAATCCATAGATTAGCAGTAACAAGTTCATTTCAATTGACTGCTATCCTTATTTGAACTGTAACTCAGTAAAATCTTTGAAATTGTTGCATGTTGCGTATAAAAAAAATTGTTCAGTGTATATTGCGTGAACATCAATGGAATATTACGTTAAGCCTAAAATAAATATGCAATAAAGGTTATAAAAAAATAGTATTTTGGGGGAATTTGGGGACCATTGTGGGAATGTTCTGTGCAGCCGATGTCAAAACCACAAGAATGTTCTTCAAACATCCCAGACAACTCCCATAACATAATTAAATGTACTGGGAACCTTTAAAGAACATAGACCAGGTGTTCTGTCAACATTCATACAACATTATAGGAATTATAAGAATGTTATATATTTTATGTTTTGGGGAACTTATCTCTTGTAAATGTGTCCACACTGTTCCCACAACATATATGTATATATTCTTATTCCATTCCTTTACTTAGATTTGTGTATATTAGGTAGTTGTTGTGGAATTGTTAGATTACTTTGTTAGATATTGCTGCACTGTCGGGAACTAGAAGCACAAGCATTTCGCTACACTCTCATTAACATCTGCTAACCATGTGTATGTGACTAATAAAATTAGATTTGATTTCGATTTTTAATTAAATGTTCTGGGAAACTTTAAAGAACTCAGTAAGCCCCGATCTGTAACCCTGAAACAAACATTATCTTAATGTCAATACAACTGGACAGTTTTAGTGATTTGGGAACCTCTCTCTCCTGTCATATCACTACAATGTTCCCAAAACCTAATGAAACATTCTGGGAACCTTTTAAGAACAGATTAAAAAAAAAAGTTGTCTGGGAATGTTCTTGCAACGTCAGGAGAATGTTTTATACAAACATTCTATAATCATCAGCACGACCGGTAAGTTTTTGTGTTACGAGAACATTTGCCACGATCTAACCAATGTTCTGGGAACTATATCTACATAGAGCACTACTGTGGACCAGGACCCATAGGGAACAGGCCTTTCTCTCAACAGAGCACTACTGTGGACCAGGACCCATAGGGAACAGGCCCTTCTCTCAACAGAGCACTACTGTGGACCAGGACCCATAGGGAACAGGCCTTTCTCTCAACAGAGCACTACTGTGGACCAGGACCCATAGGGAACAGGCCCTTCTCTCAACAGAGCACTACTGTGGACCAGGACCCATAGGGAACAGGCCTTTCTCTCAACAGAGCACTACTGTGGACCAGGTCCCATAGGGAACAGGCCTTTCTCTCAACAGAGCACTACTTCTGACCAGGACCCATAGGGAACAGGCCTTTCTCTCAACAGAGCACTACTGTGGACCAGGACCCATAGGGACCCATAGGGAAATGTCTTTCATAAGACATTTCATTTTAGTTCCTGCTACTTTTAGTGCTTTTGACATCTCTTCTGATGAAAATCAACTGTATTTGTATGTGATGTTAGGTTGCCAATTACATTGAGCAATTCAGCCACCAAAACAGAGGTGTTGGCTACAAGCCTGGTGGGAGTTCTGGTCAATGACACAAATGGCACCCTATTCCCTATATAGTGCACTACTTTTGACCAGAAAACCTAGGGAGTAGGGTGCCATTTGGGACACACACTTTGATCTGCTCTCTACAGCCCTGTGGGAGTGGAGAGACTCGGATAGGAAAGACTCAACCTTTATGGAACCCAGCAACCCCCCCCCCCCAAATCCAAACTGTGTGTGTGTGTGTGTGTGTGTGTGTGTGTGTGTGTGTGTGTGTGTGTGTGTGTGTGTGTGTGTGCGTGTGTGTGTGTGTGTATTATGTTTACCTCTGCCATAGTGCTGAAGAAGACCTCCCCCTCCCATGTGAAAGAGAGAGCTGTAAACTTTCCTTCAGATCGGAGAGAGAGAGAGCTGTAAACTTTCCTTCAGAGAGAGAGAGCTGTAAACGTTCCATCGTAGAGAGAGAGCTGTAAACGTTCCATCGGAGAGAGAGAGAGCTGTAAACGTTCCATCGTAGAGAGAGAGCTGTAAACGTTCCATCGGAGAGAGAGAGCTGTAAACGTTCCATCGTAGAGAGAGAGCTGTAAACGTTCCATCGGAGAGAGAGAGCTATAAACTTTCCATCGGAGAGAGAGGGAGCTGTAAACTTTCCTTTGGATTGGAGAGAGAGAGAGCTGTAAACTTTTCATCGTAGAGAGAGAGCTGTAAATGTTCCATCGGAGAGAGAGAGAGCTGTAAACGTTCCATCGGAGAGAGCGGGAGCTGTAAACTTTCCTTTGGATTGGAGAGGGAGAGAGCTGTAAACTCTCCATCAGATCGGAGAGAGAGAGAGAGCTGTAAACTCTCCATCGGAGAGAGAGCTGTAAACGTTCCATCGGAGAGAGAGCTGTAAACTTTACATCGGAGAGAGAGAGAGAGCTGTAAACTTTCCATCGGAGAGAGAGCTGTAAACGTTCCATCGGAGAGAGAGCTGTAAACTTTACATCGGAGAGAGAGAGAGAGCTGTAAACTTTACATCGGAGAGAGAGAGAGAAAGGCCCCTTCATTACCTTCCAGATTAATACTACGTCCCAAATAGCACCCTAATTCCTATATAAAGCAGTGTGCCTATTGTTGACCATTTGGGACGTAGCTTTAACCCTGAACAGCCCTGAGCAGCCAGATAACCACCCCATCCATCCTCTATCCAACAGGCTCTATCCAGCCCCGAGCAGCCAGATAACCACCCCATCCATCCTCTATCCAACAGGCTCTATCCAGCCCCGAGCAGCCAGATAACCACCCCATCCATCCTCTATCCAACAGGCTCTATCCAGCCCCGAGCAGCCAGATAACCACCCCATCCATCCTCTATCCAACAGGCTCTATCCAGCCCCGAGCAGCCAGATAACCACCCCATCCATCCTCTATCCAACAGGCTCTATCCAGCCCCGAGCAGCCAGATAACCACTCCATCCATCCTCTATCCAACAGGCTCTATCCAGCCCCGAGCAGCCAGATAACCACCCCATCCATCCTCTATCCAACAGGCTCTATCCAGCCCCGAGCAGCCAGATAACCACCCCATCCATCCTCTATCCAACAGGCTCTATCCAGCCCCGAGCAGCCAGATAACCACCCCATCCATCCTCTATCCAACAGGCTCTATCCAGCCCCGAGCAGCCAGATAACCACTCCATCCATCCTCTATCCAACAGGCTCTATCCAGCCCCGAGCAGCCAGATAACCACCCCATCCATCCTCTATCCAACAGGCTCTATCCAGCCCCGAGCAGCCAGATAACCACCCCATCCATCCTCTATCCAACAGGCTCTATCCAGCCCCGAGCAGGCAGATAACCACCCCATCCATCCTCTATCCAACAGGCTCTATCCAGCCCCGAGCAGCCAGATAACCACCCCATCCATCCTCTATCCAACAGGCTCTATCCAGCCTGTTGCTCAAGCCTCAACCCATCCAGAGTGGTCAAAGCACAGTGGGATATTAGCAGCTGGTGCCACTGAGATTAAACGGTGGTGAAAGAGAGACTCATACAGACACACACACACACACACACACACACACACACACAGCATCCATCCAAATATTACACAACGAAATGTACGCACAGAAACACGCACTCAGCAGACATCACACTTAATGTACTTCTATCCGCTCCAGAGTCCAGAGCAGAGATAACACGATCTCCTGTTTCTCCTCAGTCAATCTGTTGACTCCTAATGAGTCCAAGTCTCTGAGTGCATCCCAAATGGCTCCCTATTCCCTATATAGTGCCCTTCGTTAACCTGTTGACTACTGAGTCCAAGTCTCTGACTTACATCCCAAATGGCTCCCTATTCCCTATATAGTGCCCTTCGTTAACCTGTTGACTCCTAATGAGTCCAAGTCTCTGACTTACATCCCAAATGGCTCCCTATTCCCTATATAGTGTCCTTCGTTAACCTGTTGACTCCTAATGAGTCCAAGTCTCTGACTTACATCCCAAATGGCTCCCTATTCCCTATATAGTGCCCTTCGTTAACCTGTTGACTCCTAATGAGTCCAAGTCTCTGAGTGGATCCCAAATGGCTCCCTATTCCCTATATAGTGCCCTTCGTTAACCTGTTGACTACTAATGAGTCCAAGTCTCTGACTTACATCCCAAATGGCTCCCTATTCCCTATATAGTGCCCTTCGTTAACCTGTTGGCTCCTAATGAGTCCAAGTCTCTGAGTGCATCCCAAATGGCTCCCTATTCCCTATATAGTGTTTGTATTTTGACCTGGTCAACAGTTGTCCGCTATTTAGTCCATGGAACAGGGTTCCATTTGAAGCACAACCCTGATGATTCAAAGTCCCCGTCCTGGTGTCCCTGTCCTGGTGTCCCTGTCCTGGTGTCCCCGTCCTGGTGTCCCTGTCCTGGTGTCCCTGTCCTGGTGTCCCCGTCCTGGTGTCCCCGTCCTGGTGTCCCTGTCCTGGTGTCCCCGTCCTGGTGTCCTGGTGTCCCTGTCCTGGTGTCCCCGTCCTGGTGTCCCCATCCTGGTGTCCCCGTCCTGGTGTCCCCGTCCTGGTGTTCTTGACCTGGTGTCCCTGTCCTGGTGTCCCCGTCCTGGTGTCCTGGTGTCCCTGTCCTGGTGTCCCCGTCCTGGTGTCCCCATCCTGGTGTCCCCGTCCTGGTGTCCCCGTCCTGGTGTTCTTGACCTGGTGTCCCTGTCCTGGTGTCCCCGTCCTGGTGTTCCCGTCCTGGTGTCCCCGTCCTTGTGTCCCCGTCCTGGTGTCCTGGTGTCCCCGTCCTGGTGTCCTGGTGTCCCCGTCCTGGTGTCCTTGAGAGGATCATGATTGATGGACTGATCTCAGGTGCCAAGATAAGACCGGAGCCTGTCTGTCTGTCTGTCTGCCTGCCTGCCTGCCTGCCTGCCTGCCTGTTTGTCTGCCTGTCTGTCTGCCTGTCTGTCTGCCTGCCTGTATGGATGGTGGTCTTTTTACGCAATCTTTCCTGATGTCTGTTCTGGTTCTCTCAAATGCCCCAGGCTTCTCCTCAAGTTGCCCCGTCTCAGCACTTCCGTGGTTAGGGAGGCTGGGAGGCTGGGAGCTTGAGAGGTTGGGAGGCTGAGAGGCTGAGAGGCTGGGGGAGGCGGGAGGTTGAGAGGCTGGGAGGCTGGGAGGTTGAGAGGTTGAGAGGCTGGGAGGCTGGGAGGTTGAGAGGCTGAGAGGTTGAGAGGCTGAGAGGCTGGGAGGCTGGGAAGTTGAGAGGCTGGGAGGCTGGGAGTTTGAGAGGCTGGGAGGTTGGGAGGCTGGGAGGTTGAGAACTGAGAGACTGGGAGGTTGGGGGAGGCGGGAGAATGAGAGGCTGGGAGGTTGAGAGTCTGAAAGGCTGGGAGGTTGGGGAGGCGGGAGGATGAGAGGCTGAGAGGCTGGGAGGCTGAGAGGCTGGGAGGCTGGAAGGCTGGGAGGTTGAGAGGCTGGGAGGCTGGGAGGTTGGGAGGCTGGGAGGTTGAGAGGCTGGGAGGTTGAGAGGCTGGGAGGTTGGGGGAGGCGGGAGATTGAGAGGCTGGGAGATTGGGGGAGGCTGGGAGGTTTAGAGGCTGGGAGGTTGAGAGGCTGAGAGGCTGGGAGGTTGGGGGAGGCGGGAGGTTGAGAGGCTGAGTGGTTGAGAGGCTGAGAGGCTGGGAGGCTGAGAGGCTGAGAGGCTGAGAGGCTAAGAGGATGGGAGGCTGGGAGGCTGGAAGGCTGGGAGGTTGAGAGGCTGGGAGGTTGAGAGGCTGAGAGGCTGGGAGGTTGGGGGAGGCGGGAGGCCGAGGGAGCCGGGAGGTTAGGGAGCCGGGAGGTTAGGGGGCCGGGAGGTTAGGGAGCCAGGAGGTTAGGGAGCCGGGAAGTTAGGGAGCCGGGGGGTTAGGGAGCTGGGAGGTTAGGGGGCTGGGAGGTTAGGGGGCTGGGAGGTTAGGGGGCTGGGAGGTTAGGGAGCTGGGAGGTTAGGGGGCTGGGAGGTTAGGGAGCTGGGAGGTTAGGGAGCTGGGAGAGCTGGGAGGTTAGGGGGCTGGGAGGTTAGGGAGCTGGGAGGTTAAGGAGCTGGGAGATTAGGGAGCTGGGAGGTTAGGGAGCTGGGAGGTTAGGGAGCTGGGAGGTTAGGGAGCTGGGGGGTTAGGGAGCCGGGAGGTTAGGGAGCTGGGAGGTTAGGGAGCTGGGAGGTTAGGGGGCTGGGAGGTTAGGGGCTGGGAGGTTAGGGGGCTGGGAGGTTAGGGGGCTGGGAGGTTAGGGGGCTGGGAGGTTAGGGAGCTGGGAGGTTAGGGGGCTGGGAGGTTAGGGGGCTGGGAGGTTAGGGGGCTGGGAGGTTAGGGAGCTGGGGATAGAGATACATAGAGCTCTGGGATGCACATAGCTGGCCATTTGGGATGCAGGCATCAACTCAGGAGGCCACAGTGTCAGTGAGGAGAGGTATGAGGGACGGCTTGTAAGTAACGCATCATTTCCCGTTGTGTCAGCGGGATAGCATTCAGCCCCGCTGCTGCCATATGAAACCACATGAAAAATATTACCAGCAGTCAAATCCCTGTTTCCTCAATTCCTTTCAAAGCGCCTCGGAGGAAAGGATCCAAGGTCTCTCCCTCAGACCTCCTGCTCCAATTAGCTTGGAGTCTGAACCTGATGTATGTGTGTGTGTGTGTGCCATTATGGGTGTCCGCGTACCGAATGGCACACTATTTCCTATGTAGTGCACTAAGGCTCATAGGGATCTGGTCAAAAGTAGTGCACTGTGTAGGGAATAGGGCGCCACTTGAGACTCAGACTTGTTCTCGCCCCACGGAGCGTGTACAAATGCCAGAAACAGACAGATGTTGTGGTGTGCTGACTAGAAACACATGCAGGATGTCAGGCCTCCAAGCCACTGGCATATCCTCCTTATTCTCCTGCAACCAGTAGAAATATCATGTGTGGAAAACGAGAAGTGACTTTTCCCGACACTTATGGAAGATTTGCATGTGTCCCAAATGGCACTATATTCCTTATTTTTAAGTGCACTACTTTTTGACAAGGAATCCTAGGGCTCTGATTAAAAGTAGTGCACTATATAGGGAATAGGGTGCCATTTTGAACACAGAACAAAAAAAAACAGGGGGAGACGACAAAGCAGATTTTGGGGGGTTTTCCGTACAATGTGCCCCTTATGCACTATACAAGACTCATAAAGGCAATTAAAAGGTTTAATAAATCAAGCTATTACAAGCAGTCTACTACCATTCCCATGGTAGAGTTAGGGGTGTACCTGCAGTCAGGCATGGAGGGAGAACCGAGAGACCAATATAAACTGTGCCGTGTGAAAAATACACACACATTTGTACATTCCAATGCAGCAATGGAACACAGTGCCACACAATGGAAACCCCATGATCTCTCTCTCTCTCTCTCTCTCTCTCTCCTTTTTAACTACTTTTATTTCACTACATTCCTAAAGAAAGTCATGTACTTTTTACTCCATACATTTTCCCCTGACACCCAAAAGTACACCCAATGTTGCCATCTGCTTTGCTTAATATAAGGAATTTGAAATGATTTAATATTTTTACATTTACTTTTGATACATAAGTATATTTTAAAACCAAATACTTTTAGACTTTTACTCAAGTAGTATTTTAACTTGAACTTTTACTTGAGTCATTTTCTATTTAGGTATTTATACATTTACTCAAGTACCACAATTGGGTACTTTTTTTTCTCCACTGGGTTTTTAAACAATACTTGGTAGTCGACCAAAGTTCCAGAGCATTTTACATTTTACATTTATGTAATTTAGCAGACGCTCTTATCCAGAGAGACTTACAAATTGGTGCATTCAGAGCATGTCTTTAATTAACTCTATACATTACAATTCCAGAAAACATTGAAATATAGAATATTACCTGATATCGCTCACTCGCAACATTAACTAATATAATTATGTTTCATATGTTGTATGCATTCATATATAAACCAGTGTGCCATCGCGTCCCAATAACTCCAAAGGTTGCTGAGTCAGGATAAATTGCTGATGGGATATTCACATATATGACCCACTGCTGCCGTCTGCTGTTCGTTCTATTACATTACAATGACGAAGGCAGGAGACTGATTCATTTGTGGAACAAGAGACTCATCAAATGACTCATCAGATGACTCCTATGTATCTGGAGAAACTAAACATACAAGCAGTGTAAGTGTTCTTTTCCCCACTGTTTGTTATACTGTACATGTCCAACCAATGTGACACACACAGAGTAGCCGTACTGGGTAATGATTTTGTTCAAGCATCGCCAACGTGTTTACCAAACAATACAAATTCAGACGGGAAATGATGGTGTTCGGCTGCAAACTCAGATCTCCTGACACAAAAGACAGAAATGTCCTTGAGCATTCCAGATGTATAAGGGAAACCAAGCACTATATGAATGTCATGGGATCGTGATCCATTTCCTCCATTCTTCACTATATATTGCCCTCTAAATACACCTCTGCTGTTTTCAACCAAGATCTCAGCGATCACTGCCTCATTGCCTGCATCCGTAATGGGTCAGCGGTCAAACGACCTCCACTCATCACTGTCAAACGCTCCCTGAAACACTTCAGCGAGCAAGCCTTTCTAGTCGACCTGGCCCGGGTATCCTGGAAGGATATTGACCTCATCCCTTCAGTAGAGGATGCATGGTTATTTTTTTTTAAATGCCTTCCTCACCATCTTAAATAAGCATGCCCCGTTCAAGAAATGTAGAACCAGGAACAGATATAGCCCTTTGTTCTCTCCAGACCTGACTGCCCTTAACCAACACAAAAACATCCCGTGGCGTTCTGCATTAGCCAGGTCGCAATTGTAAATGAGAACTTGTTCTCAACTAGCCTACCTGGTTAAATAAAGGTGAAATAAAATAAATAAAATAAAAAATATATGTTTTGTCAGTGCCACTCTTTGATTGGTACAGCACATCTTACAGATTTGTGGCTTTAAATCAGCTCTACACGTTGAAAAAAGTAAAGATATTTATACTGTTTTCAGTTTTGTACATTAATATACAAAAGTCTAGTGCTGAATCAATGCATAGCTACCTGGCTCGGCTGCACCTGTAGCTCGGCTGTGAAAGCACTGTGGAAAGCATTGTGGAAAGCATTGTGGAAAGCATTGGGGAAAGCACTGTGGAAAGCATTGTGGAAAGCATTGGGGAAAGCATTGTGGAAACGTCCAGGACGAGCGTGTTGCATCAAATGACCACTAGAGGTCCCTATAGTTGGCGACTCCAGCTACGACCAATCAGAACGGGGATCTGGGTCGTTACCAGGGAAACCAGGGATTTTTACAGGAACCAACTCAAAGGCTACCGAAAGGTACCGTTATTAGCCGTTATCTGGTTAAAATACGTTACCATTTAAGATGAAAATAGTATAACTCAATTTGGTGGTAGCTTTTGGTGTTTCGTGATTTGATATTTTTAACAAGCTAACGTCGCTGGCTGAGTTTACTGATGCCACATTGTCAGGCTAGTGACTGTTACAGTCCGTTAATAGCGGTTAGCTACAGAGCTAACAGATCCCCGGCAGTTAGCTAAGGTTACCTTTGCTTTCTTTCAGATAGCTAGCAAATAGCAATTAGCTAAGTTAGCTTACTAGCCTAAAACAAATCGCATGGTGCTGAATTAGAAGCTAGGAAGCTTAACTAGTAAGTTCTATCCCCACCATGGCATATGTTTTTACGCCCTACTGACTTGAATTCCTTTGAGGAGGAGGGTTGGCTGATTGCCTCTGTATGGTGTGCAGAACCTATGTGCAGCTAGTTAGCTAGTTAAAAACAATGGCTGGTATTCATGCTGAAGTAAGGCATGGGACCCTGCTGCTGGAGTATAGCAGACACCCTGGAGGAAAGATAACCGCCGACCTGCCTTGTTGTGATCCGATTGTGAAATTATTTGGTTAAGAAGAACAGCCCTCAGCAGCGTCCCTAGTCGATTCAACCCGCACTGAAAAGGTGAGTCACTCAGTCACAAGCCTACAATTATGATCAGCTTCCATTTTATAACGGGATGGTGCTTTTGTTCTTCTGTCTACAATCAAGACAATGGTGCTGATATGGTAGGCATGCTAGCCAGCTAGCTACAGTACAGAGATAATGATCCTGATATGGTAGGCATGCTAGCCAGCTAGCTACAGAGCAGAGATAATGATGCTGATATGCCAGCTAGCAAGACTACCATATGATGACCTGACTGGTTTCAGAAACACCCTACACACAAACATTAGGATTGTGTTTTAGTGTTAGCGAGTAATCATGTAGGTACAGTACAGCCCTCACCTGAATAGGTACTGACCTGTAACCAAAACGATGCAAAATGGTCTACCGTAGTTACTTCCTTCAAAATAAGCATAATTGACATGGATGATACCGTAAGTTAATGTCAATAACAATGTAGCTAATTACAATGTTATATGATATGTGAATAATGTAACAATGACCAGAGTGCTGATGCTCTCTCTCTCTCGCTCTCTCGCTCTCTCTCTCTCTGTCTCTCTAAGTCTCTCTGTGTCTCTGTCTCTCTCTCTCTCTCTCTCTGTCTCTCTCTCTCTGTCTCTCTCTCTCTCTGTCTCTCACTCTCTGTCTCACACTCGCTGTCTCTCTCTCTCACTCGCTGTCTCTCTCTCTCACTCGCTGTCTCTCTCTGTCTCTTTTTTTCTCTCTCTCTTCTCTCTCTCTCTCCCCCCCTCCCTCCCTCCCTCCAGAAGGTGTCCCCTCCCATATGGATGTGTGTAAACCCAATCGTACGGCCCCAGTGAGTGAGCCTGTGCCCCGGCGGGACCTGCCTCTGTGCTCCAGGACCAACGGGTGGAGCTGGCCTCCACACCCCTTCCAGCTCCTGGCATGGCTCCTCTACCTCTTCTTTGCTGTCACCGGGTTTGGAGTGTTTGTCCCCTTGCTTCCCTCCCACTGGATCCCAGCTGGCTACATCGTATCCTCTCAATCAAATCAATGTATATGGTTGATCACAATCTGAATGTGGGATGCAGTCATTGTAATGGGTTGAAAGGTTTTGCTCAGAGTGACAGCGTTGTGGTGATCGCCTCATCAACACATACAGTAGAATAACAGCCTAGTGGTCAAATCCATGGTTCAATCAGGTAGGCTTATCTACAGGGTTGGGCTCAGTTCAATTACATCTGTTGTCAACTAAAAGGGCTCAGTTCAATTTCATCTGTTGTCAACTAAAATGGGCTCAGTTCAATTACATCTGTTGTCAACTAAAAGGGCTCAGTTCAATTACATCTGTTGTCAACTAAAAGGGCTCAGTTCAATTTCATCTGTTGTCAACTAAAATGGGCTCAATTCAATTACATCTGTTGTCAACTAAAGGGGGCTCAGTTCAATTTCATCTGTTGTCAACTAAAAGGGGCTCAGTTCAATTACATCTGTTGTCAACTAAAAGGGGCTCAGTTCAATTTCATCTGATGTCAACTAAAAAGGCTCAGTTCAATTTCATCTGTTGTCAACTAAAAGGGGCTCAGTTCAATTTCATCTGTTGTCAACTAAAAGGGGCTCAGTTCAATTTCATCTGTTGTCAACTAAAAGGGTCTCAGTTCAATTACATCTGTTGTCAACTAAAAGGGGCTCAGTTCAATTTCATCTGATGTCAACTAAAAAGGCTCAGTTCAATTTCATCTGTTGTCAACTAAAAGGGTCTCAGTTCAATTTCATCTGTTGTCAACTAAAAAGGGGCTCAGTTCAATTACATCTGTTGTCAACTAAAAAGGGGTCCTCAACCCTACAACCAACAACGTTTTGGCATCCTCTGTTCCTATTGGGTAGTATTTATCCTCTGTTCCTATTGGGTAGTATTTATCCCCTGTTCCTATTGGGTAGTATTTATCCTCTGTTCCTATTGGGTAGTATTTATCCTCTGTTCCTATTGGGTAGTATGCATCATCTGTTCCTATTGGGTAGTATTTATCCTCTGTTCCTATTGGGTAGTATTTGTCCTCTGTTCCTATTGGGTAGTATTTGTCCTCTATTCCTATTGGAACAGAGGACACCATTGGGGTGCTCTGGCACCCCAATGGTGGAACAAGCTCCCTCACGACGCCAGGACAGCGGAGTCAATCACCACCTTCCGGAGACACCTGAAACCCCACCTCTTTAAGGAATACCTGGGATAGGATAAAGTAATCCTTCTAACCCCCCCCCCCCCCAAAAGATTTAGATGCACTATTGTAAAGTGGTTGTTCCACTGGATATCTTAAGGTGAATGCACCAATTTGTAAGTCTGCTAAATGACTTAAATGTAAATGTATTTATCCTCTGTTCCTATTGGGTAGTATTTATCGTCTGTTCCTATTGGGTAGTATTTATCCTCTGTTCCTATTGGGTAGTATTTGAACTGACATGATGGAGTAGAATGAAGCTAACCCTACTATTACTGACAGACTGCACATAAAGCACTGCACATAAAGCATCCTGTTCTGTTAGTATTGAGGTTCTGTAACTACAGCATGCAGGACCAGGCCCTTAACTGCCTCCCATCTCCAGTGCACGGGCATCACGTTTGTATGTCACCTGTTTGTCCACCTGATGGCGGTTTCCATCGACCCCGCGGACTACAACGTCAGGGCCAAGAGCTACCACGGCCCCGTGCCCGTGTTCGACCGCACCAAACACGTCCACGTCATCGAGAACTGCCACTGCTACCTCTGTGAAGTAGACGTGTGAGTACTCTCTTTGTAAAGCCTCACAGAGAAATAGCACCTCTGTGAAGTAGACGTGTGAGTACTCTCTTTGTAAAGCCTCACAGAGAAATATCACCTCTGTGAAGTAGACGTGTGAGTACTCTCTTTGTAAAGCCTCACAGAGAAATATCACCTCTGTGAAGTAGACGTGTGAGTACTCTCTTTGTGAAGCCTCACAGAGAAATATCACCTCTGTGAAGTAGACGTGTGAGTACTCTCTTTGTAAAGCCTCACAGAGAAATATCACCTCTGTGAAGTAGACGTGTGAGTACTCTCTTTGTAAAGCCTCACAGAGAAATGTCACCATCAGGGCCTTTCTTCCACATCTTTTTATCAGGGCATTCCTTCAAGCAGGTACTTATGATGCGTCCCAAATCAATTGCACCCATATAGTGCACTACTTTCACCAGGGTCCACAGGGCTCAAGTCAAAAGTAGTGCACTATGTAGGGAATAGGATTCCATTTGGGATTCATGCTCAATGTCTCATCTAATGGTTTGTAGTGACTGGGGCTCCTATAATGTGTGATGGTTTGTAGTGACTGGGGCTCCTATAATGTGTGATGGTTTGTAGTGACTGGGGCTCCTATAATGTGTGATGGTTTGTAGTGACTGGGGCTCCTATAATGTGTGATGGTTTGTAGTGACTGGGGCTCCTATAATGTGTGATGGTTTGTAGTGACTGGGTCCTATAATGTGTGATGGTTTGTAGTGACTGGGGCTCCTATAATGTGTGATGGTTTGTAGTGACTGGGGCTCCTATAATGTGTGATGGTTTGTAGTGACTGGGGCCCCTATGATGTGAGATGGTTTGTATTGACTGGGGCTCCTATAATGTGTGATGGTTTGTAGTGAATGGGGCTCCTATAATGTGTGATGGTTTGTAGTGACTGGGGCCCCTATAATGTGTGATGGTTTGTAGTGACTGGGGCTCCTATAATGTGTGATGGTTTGTAGTGACTGACTCCTATAATGTGTGATGTTTTGTAGTGACTGGGGCTCCTATAATGTGTGATGGTTTGTAGTGACTGGGGCTCCTATAATGTGTGATGGCTTGTAGTGACTGGGGCTCCTATAATGTGTGATGGTTTGTAGTGACTGGGGCTCCTATAATGTGTGATGGTTTGTAGTGACTGGGGCCCCTATAATGTGTGATGGTTTGTAGTGACTGGGGCTCCTATAATGTGTGATGGTTTGTAGTGACTGACTCCTATAATGTGTGATGTTTTGTAGTGACTGGGGCTCCTATAATGTGTGATGGTTTGTAGTGACTGGGGCTCCTATAATGTGTGATGGCTTGTAGTGACTGGGGCTCCTATAATGTGTGATGGTTTGTAGTGACTGGGGCTCCTATAATGTGTGATGGTTTGTAGTGACTGGGGCTCCTATAATGTGTGATGGTTTGTAGTGACTGGGGCCCCTATAATGTGTGATGGTTTGTAGTGACTGGGGCTCCTATAATGTGTGATGGTTTGTAGTGACTGGGGCTCCTATAATGTGTGATGGTTTGTAGTGACTGGGTCTCTCTCTCTCTCTCTCGCTCTCTCTCTCTCTTTCTCTTTCTCTGTCTTTCTTTCTGGAGCTACAGAACATAGTGACCTGCTGTGTAGCATGTCAGAGTAGAGAGTCACTTAGAGACTGATCTGAGGTCAGTAGTTAGACGAGTAGAGTGTAGGCCGGCTGTACATTAATGGTGTCAGCAGAGTGGGGGCTGGGGTACTGTAGTGCTGGGGCTGTGAGACCCCCCCTGACGGGCTGAGGAGCTGACTGAGGAGGGTTGTTACTGGGTAGAAGGGAGACGGCAGGACAGAACAGGAGGACTAACAGATAGTCGGGGGGGCAGCTGCAGATGAACAGAGGAGGGTTGTTACTGGGTAGAAGGGAGACGGCAGGACAGAACAGGAGGACTAACAGATAGCCGGGGGGGGGGGGCAGCAGCAGATGAACAGAGGAAGGTTGTTACTGGGTAGAAGGGAGACGGCAGGACAGAACAGGAGGACTAACAGATAGTCGGGGGGGGCAGCAGCAGATGAACAGAGGAAGGTTGTTACTGGGTAGAAGGGAGACGGCAGGACAGAACAGGAAGACTAACAGATAGTCGGGGGGGGCAGCAGCAGATGAACAGAGGAAGGTTGTTACTGGGTAGAAGGGAGACGGCAGGACAGAACAGGAGGACTAACAGATAGTCGGGGGGGGAAGCAGATGAACAGAGGAGGGTTGTTACTGGGTAGAAGGGAGACGGCAGGACAGAACAGGAGGACTAACAGATAGTCGGGGGGGGCAGCAGCAGATGAACAGAGGAAGGTTGTTACTGGGTAGAAGGGAGACGGCAGGACAGAACAGGAGGACTAACAGATAGTCGGGGGGGAAGCAGATGAACAGAGGAGGGTTGTTACTGGGTAGAAGGGAGACGGCAGGACAGAACAGGACGACTAACAGATAGTCGGGGGGCAGCAGCAGATGAACAGAGGAAGGTTGTTACTGGGTAGAAGGGAGACGGCAGGACAGAACAGGAGGACTAACAGATAGTCGGGGGGGGCAGCAGCAGATGAACAGAGGAAGGTTGTTACTGGGTAGAAGGGAGATGGCAGGACAGAACAGGAGGACTAACAGATAGTCAGGGGGGGCAGCAGCAGGTGAAAAGAGGAGGGTTGTTACTGGGTAGAAGGGAGACGACAGAACAGGAGGACTAACAGATAGTCGGGGGGGAAGCAGCAGATGAACAGAGGAGGTTTGTTACTGGGTAGAAGGGAGACGGCAGGACAGAACAAGAGGACTAACAGATAGTCGGGGGGGGCAGCAGCAGATGAACAGAGGAAGGTTGTTACTGGGTAGAAGGGAGACGACAGGACAGAACAGGAGGACTAACAGATAGTCGGGGGGGCAGCAGCAGATGAACAGAGGAAGGTTGTTACTGGGTAGACGGGAGACGACAGGACAGAACAGGAGGACTAACAGATAGTCGGGGGGGCAGCAGCAGATCAACAGAGGAAGGTTGTTACTGGGTAGAAGGGAGACGGCAGGACAGAACAGGAGGACCAACAGATAGTCGGGGGGGCAGCAGCAGATGAACAGAGGAAGGTTGTTACTGGGTAGAAGGGAGACGGCAGGACAGAACAGGAGGACTAACAGATAGTCGGGGGGGGCAGCAGATGAACAGAGGAGGGTTGTTACTGGGTAGAAGGGAGACGGCAGGACAGAACAGGAGGACTAACAGATAGTTGGGGGGGGGCAGCAGCAGATGAACAGAGGAAGGTTGTTACTGGGTAGAAGGGAGACGACAGGACAGAACAGGACGACTAACAGATAGTCAGGGGGCAGCAGCAGATGAACAGAGAAAGGTTGTTACTGGGTAGAAGGGAGACGGCAGGACAGAACAGGAGGACTAACAGATAGTCAGGGGGGGCAGCAGCAGGTGAACAGAGGAGGGTTGTTACTGGGTAGAAGGGAGACGACTGAACAGGAGGACTAACAGATAGTCGGGGGGGCAGCAGCAGATGAACAGAGGATGTTTGTTACTGGGTAGAAGGGAGACGGCAGGACAGAACAGGAGGACTAACAGATAGTCGGGGGGGCAGCAGCAGATGAACAGAGGAAGGTTGTTACTGGGTAGAAGGGAGACGACAGGACAGAACAGGAGGACTAACAGATAGTCGGGGGGGGGCAGCAGCAGATGAACAGAGGAAGGTTGTTACTGGGTAGAAGGGAGACGACAGGACAGAACAGGAGGACTAACAGATAGTCGGGGGGGCAGCAGCAGATCAACAGAGGAAGGTTGTTACTGGGTAGAAGGGAGACGGCAGGACAGAACAGGAGGACTAACAGATAGTCGGGGGGGCAGCAGCAGATGAACAGAGGAGGGTTGTTACTGGGTAGAAGGGAGACGGCAGAACAGGAGGACTAACAGATAGTCGGGGGGGGCAGCAGCAGGTGAACAGAGGAGGGTTGTTACTGGGTAGAAGGGAGACGACAGAACAGAACAGGAGGACTAACAGATAGTCGGGGGGCAGCAGCAGATGAACAGAGGAGGGTTGATGAAGGGGAAGGAGGAGGCTAGGAGGTTGCTGTTGAAACCAGTGCAATAAGAGGCTTCTGAAAGTATTCACACTTCTTGACGTTTTCCACATTTTGTTACGTTACAGTTTTTTCTCAAATGTATTAAATAGTTCTGAGCGCTCTGGAGCATGTTTTCATCAAGGATCTCTCTCTGTACATTCCTCTGATCATCTTTGTCTCGATCCTGACTAGTTTCCCAGTCCCTGCCGCTGAAAAACATCCCCATAGCATGATGCTGCCACCACCGTGCTTCACCGTAGGGATGGTGCCAGGTTTCCTCCAGACATGACGCTTGGCATTCAGGCCAAAGAGTTCAATCTTGGTTTCATCAGACCAGAGAATCTTGTTTCTCATGGTCTGAGAGTCTTTAGGTGCCTTTTCGGAAACTCCAAGTAGGCTGTGATTTGTGCCTTTTACTGAGGAGTGGCTTCCGCCTGGCCACTCTACCATAAAGGCCTAATTGGTAGAGTGCTGCAGAGATGGTTGTCCTTCTGGAATGTTCTCCTATCTCCACAGAGGAACTCTGGAGCTCTGTCAGAGTGACCATCAGGTTCTTGGTCACCTCCCTGACCAAGGCCCTTCTCCCCTGGTTGCTCAGTTTGGCCTGGCGGACAGCTCTAGGAAGAGTCTTGGTGGTTCCAAACTTCTTCCATTTAAGAATGATGGAGGCCAATGTGTTCTTGTGGACCTACAACGCTGCAGAAATGTTTTGGTACCCTTCCCCAGATTTGTGCCTCAACACAATCCTGTCCCTGAGCTCTACGGACAATTCCTTTGACCTCATGGCTTGGTTTTTGCTCTGCTGTGCACTGTCCACTGTGGGACCTTATATAGACAGGTGTGTACCTTTACAATCAATTTTAGAATAAGGCTTTAACGTAACAAACTGTGTAAAAAAAATCAAGGGGTCTGAATACTTTCCGATGGCACTGTTTATACTAGCAAAATGGAGGAGACGACTGGACAGGTCTGTGTGGGTGGCTGAGAGGAAGACAGGAGTGGACAGGTCTGTGGGTGGCTGAGAGGAAGACAGGAGTGGACAGGTCTGTGTTTGTGACTGAGAGGAAGACAGGTCTGTATGGGTGGCTGAGAGGAAGACAGGACTGGACAGGTCTGTGTGGGTGGCTGAGAGGAAGACAGGACTGGACAGGTCTGTGTGGGTGGTTGAGAGGAAGACAGGACTGGACAGGGCTGAGAGGAAGACAGGACTGGACAGGGCTGAGAGGAAGACAGGACTGGACAGGGCTGAGAGGAAGACAGGACTGGACAGGGCTGAGAGGAAGACAGGACTGGACAGGGCTGAGAGGATTGAGGGCAGCAGACTAGAAGAGGGGACATGTCTGGGGATGAGAGCAACCCCTCTCCTGTCTCACACACATCTATATTTAATTATACCTCAGGACTGAGGATGACCAGGGATGTTCTCTGTTTAGTGAGTCCTCCAGATCAGAGGCAGTAGGGATGACCAGGGATGTTCTCTGTTTAGTGAGTCCTCCAGATCAGAGGCAGTAGGGATGACCAGGGATGTTCTCTGTTTAGTGAGTCCTCCAGATCAGAGGCAGTAGGGATGACCAGGGATGCTCTCTGTTTAGTGAGTCCTCCAGATCAGAGGCAGTAGGGATGACCAGGGATGTTCTCTGTTTAGTGAGTCCTCCAGATCAGAGGCAGTAGGGATGACCAGGGATGCTCTCTGTTTAGTGAGTCCTCCAGATCAGAGGCAGTAGGGATGACCACATTCTCTGTTTACATCTATATTTGATTATACCTCAGGCTGGCCAGGCAGCAGGTCAACATAATGTTTCATCTGTCATGAGTGAGGAGAAACAGCCATAAGCCTAGCAGCCCATAACTACCTGCTCATATGGTGACCCCTGCCCTGGGGGTCTGTAATGCTCGGGGCCAGTCACATTGTGTATGAATATGTGTTTCTATCCTCTACTGAGACGTGTGTGGTGTGTTGCAGGGGCCCCAAATCCAAACACTGCAGTGCCTGTAACAAGTGTGTTGCTAGCTTTGACCATCACTGCAGGTGGCTCAACAACTGTGTGGGGAGCAGGAATTACTGGTCAGTATCTCTCTTTTGTTCTTCTATATATATATATATATAATCTTTTTCCATCTCTATCTCACCACAGTATAGGTTGTATAGAGCGGGGTCTGAAATTATTGACACCCTTAATAAAGCAAAACAGACCAGCTCCTCTGTGTTACCCAGTCAGCATCACACCAGAGTTAGTCCTAGACCAGCTCCTCTGTGTTTACCAGTCAGAATCACACCAGAGTTAGTCCTAGACCAGCTCCTCTGTGTTTACCAGTCAGAATCACACCAGAGTTAGTCCTAGACCAGCTCCTCTGTGTTTACCAGTCAGCATCACACCAGAGTTAGTCCTGGACCAGCTCCTCTGTGGTTACCAGTCAGCATCACACCAGAGTTAGTCCTAGACCAGCACCTCTGTGTTTACCAGTCAGCATCACACCAGAGTTAGTCCTAGACCAGCTCCTCTTTGTTTACCAGTCAGCATCACAGCAGAGTTAGTCCTAGACCAGCTCCTCTGTGTTTACCAGTCAGCATCACACCAGAGTTAGTCCTAGACCAGCTTCTCTGTGTTTACCAGTCAGCATCACACCAGAGTTAGTCCTAGACCAGCTCCTCTGTGTTTACCAGTCAGCATCACATCAGAGTTAGTCCTAGACCAGCTGCTCTGTTTACCAGTCAGCATCACACCAGAGTTAGTCCCTAGACCAGCTCCTCTGTGTTTACCAGTCAGCATCACACCAGAGTTAGTCCTAGACCAGCTCCTCTGTGTTTACCAGTCAGCATCACACCAGAGTTAGTCCTAGACCAGCTGCTCTGTGTTTACCAGTCAGCATCACACCAGAGTTAGTCCTGGACCAGCTCCTCTGTGTTTACCAGTCAGCATCACACCAGAGTTAGTCCTAGACCAGCTCCTCTGTGGTTACCAGTCAGCATCACACCAGAGTTAGTCCTAGACCAGCTCCTCTGTGTTTACCAGTCAGCATCACACCAGAGTTAGTCCTGGACCAGCTGCTCTGTGTTTACCAGTCAGCATCACACCAGAGTTAGTCCTGGACCAGCTGCTCTGTGTTTACCAGTCAGCATCACACCAGAGTTAGTCCTAGACCAGCTCCTCTGTGTTTACCAGTCAGCATCACACCAGAGTTAGTCCTAGACCAGCTCCTCTGTGTTTACCAGTCAGCATCACACCAGAGTTAGTCCTAGACCAGCTCCTCTGTGTTTACCAGTCAGCATCACACCAGAGTTAGCCCCTAGACCAGCTGCTGTTTACTCATAATGTAGTCATGTGCTGCTCAGCCTCAGCTTGGGACACAGTCAACATCAAGTATACTCAGGGTATTCACACGCGCAGTAGTACGTCTCTTTGGATAAAACAGTCTACTAAATGGCATATATTATATTATGAAACAGACGTCTTTACTGTGCGTTGGGAAACCCTGCCAGCATGGGGTTTAGTTCAAGGCTTTTAGTCCTGATGCCAGTCATGAATATTCAACACTGGAACTCTGGAACAAGGAACTAGGTTGGCCATGAGTTTGATTAGGCATTGGGCAGGTTTAACATTGGGCAGGTTTAGCATTGGGCAGGTTTAGCATTGGGCAGGTTTAGCATTGGGCAGGTTTAGCTTTGGGCAGGTTTAGCTTTGGGCAGGTTTAGCTTTGGGCAGGTTTAGCATTGGGCAGGTTTAGCTTTGGGCAGGTTTAGCTTTGGGCAGGTTTAGCATTGGGCAGGTTTAGCTTTGGGCAGGTTTAGCTTTGGGCAGGTTTAGCATTGGGCAGGTTTAGCATTGGGCAGGTTTAGCATTGGGCAGGTTTAGCTTTGGGCAGGTTTAGCATTGGGCAGGTTTAGCATTGGGCAGGTTTAGCATTGGGCAGGTTTAGCTGATTCAACAAAGTTTTATTTTAGCGCCTGGCTACGCAGACGCTCGTTGGTCAGCATGTTAGCTACCTTTTTCCATTTCAAATGAGCTTGGGGGGGAAAAACAAGTGAATAATGGCCACATTTGTATTGTTTTGTGTGACTACAGCGCCAGCGATAAAATGATAAAATAGAGACGTGATCTCATGGAGCGAGGCATTTAAAGCGGACGGTTGTGTCGTTATAATTAAAAAAACAACGCTTTATAAAATAAATCACTCACGTCTACATGCTCTCCTTGGTGACTTTAGGTCGTAACACAGAGTACTGTAATGAAAGTATATTGGACGTTGATGGACTGTCACTCTGAAGTTCTCGTCTCTCATGACCTTCAACTACCACACTACTAGGACTGATTGTTTGTCTCCTGACTGAATAAGTTAGTGGGAAAAGCTTCCCTTGTTCACTTCAAAGTATGTAACTAGCCATAGTGTTCACTTCAAAGTATGTAACTAGCCATAGTGTTCACTTCAAAGTATGTAACTAGCCATAGTGTTCACTTCAAAGTATGTAACTAGCCATAGTGCCTGAATATGCTCAAATCTTTATTGCTGCCTTTTTCACCCCTCACTACTATAGCTGGTATAGACAATATATCATATCCTAACCTCCCATCATTCCCTCTCTGTGTTTATGTACCCTATCCTCTCTCTCTACCCCAGGCTCTTCCTGAACAGTGGTATCTCTGTGTTCATGTACCCTATCCTCTCTCTCTACCCCAGGCTCTTCCTGAACAGTGGTATCTCTGTGTTCATGTACCCTATCCTCTCGCTCTACCCCAGGCTCTTCCTGAACAGTGGTATCTCTGTGTTCATGTACCCTAACCTCTCTCTCTCTACCCCAGGCTCTTCCTGAACAGTGGTATCTCTGTGTTCATGTACCCTATCCTCTCTCTCTACCCCAGGCTCTTCCTGAACAGTGGTATCTCTGTGTTCATGTACCCTATCCTCTCTCTCTACCCCAGGCTCTTCCTGAACAGTGGTATCTCTGTGTTCATGTACCCTATCCTCTCTCTCTACCCCAGGCTCTTCCTGAACAGTGGTATCTCTGTGTTCATGTACCCTATCCTCTCTCTCTACCCCAGGCTCTTCCTGAACAGTGGTATCTCTGTGTTCATGTACCCTATCCTCTCTCTCTACCCCAGGCTCTTCCTGAACAGTGGTATCTCTGTGTTCATGTACCCTATCCTCTCTCTCTACCCCAGGCTCTTCCTGAACAGTGGTATCTCTGTGTTCATGTACCCTATCCTCTCGCTCTACCCCAGGCTCTTCCTGAACAGTGGTATCTCTGTGTTCATGTACCCTATCCTCTCTCTCTACCCCAGGCTCTTCCTGAACAGTGGTATCTCTGTGTTCATGTACCCTATCCTCTCGCTCTACCCCAGGCTCTTCCTGAACAGTGGTATCTCTGTGTTCATGTACCCTAACCTCTCTCTCTCTACCCCAGGCTCTTCCTGAACAGTGGTATCTCTGTGTTCATGTACCCTATCCCCTCTCTCTACCCCAGGCTCTTCCTGAACAGTGGTATCTCTGTGTTCATGTACCCTATCCTCTCTCTCTCTACCCCAGGCTCTTCCTGAACAGTGGTATCTCTGTGTTCATGTACCCTATCCTCTCTCTACCCCAGGCTCTTCCTGAACAGTGGTATCTCTGCGTTCATGTACCCTAACCTCTCTCTCTACCCCAGGCTCTTCCTGAACAGTGGTATCTCTGCGTTCATGTACCTTAACCTCTCTCTCTACCCCAGGCTCTTCCTGAACAGTGGTATCTCTGCGTTCATGTACCCTAACCTATCCTCTCTCTCTACCCCAGGCTCTTCCTGAACAGTGGTATCTCTGTGTTCATGTACCCTAACCTCTCTCTCTACCCCAGGCTCTTCCTGAACAGTGGTATCTCTGCGTTCATGTACCCTAACCTATCCTCTCTCTCTACCCCAGGCTCTTCCTGAACAGTGGTATCTCTGTGTTCATGTACCCTATCCTCTCTCTCTCTGCCCCAGGCTCTTCCTGAACAGTGGTATCTCTGTGTTCATGTACCCTAACCTCTCTCTCTACCCCAGGCTCTTCCCGAACAGTGGTATCTCTGTGTTCATGTACCCTATCCTCTCGCTCTCTACCCCAGGCTCTTCCTGAACAGTGTGATATCTGCTCTGCTGGGTGTTTGCCTGGTGGTGGTCATCGCCAGTTACATCTTCATCGAGTTCTTCTTGGATCCCTCAAAGCTGCGCAGTGATAAACACTTCCAAGGTAAACCCTGGTACTGATAAACACTTCCAAGGTAAACCCTGGTACTGATAAACACTTCCAAGGTAAACCCTGGTACCTGGCACTGATAAACACTTCCAAGGTAAACCCTGGTACTGATAAACACTTCCAAGGTAAACCCTGGTACCTGGCAGTGATAAACACTTCCAAGGTAAACCCTGGTACTGATAAACACTTTCAAGGTAAACCCTGGTACTGATAAACACTTCCAAGGTAAACCCTGGTACCTGGCACTGATAAACACTTCCAAGGTAAACCCTGGCACTGATAAACACTTCCAAGGTAAACCCTGGTACTGATAAACACTTCCAAGGTAAACCCTGGTACTGATAAACACTTCCAAGGTAAACCCTGGTACTGATAAACACTTCCAAGGTAAACCCTGGTACCTGGCACTGATAAACACTTCCAAGGTAAACCCTGGTACTGATAAACACTTCCAAGGTAAACCCTGGTACTGATAAACACTTCCAAGGTAACCCTGGTACTGATAAACACTTCCAAGGTAAACCCTGGTACTGATAAACACTTCCAAGGTAAACCCTGGTACTGATAAACACTTCCAAGGTAAACCCTGGTACCTGGCACTGATAAACACTTCCAAGGTAAACCCTGGTACTGATAAACACTTCCAAGGTAACCCTGGTACTGATAAACACTTCCAAGGTAAACCCTGGTACTGATAAACACTTTCAAGGTAAACCCTGGTACTGATAAACACTTTCAAGGTAAACCCTGGTACTGATAAACACTTCTAAGGTAAACCCTGGTACTGATAAACACTTCCAAGGTAAACCCTGGTACCTGGTACTGATAAACACTTCCAAGGTAAACCCTGGTACTGATAAACACTTCCAAGGTAAACCCTGGTACTGATAAACACTTCCAAGGTAAACCCTGGTACCTGGCACTGATAAACATTTCCAAGGTAAACCCTGGTACTGATAAACACTTCCAAGGTAAATCAATCAATCTATCAGCTTTATTATTAGAGAGAGAGGGAGAGAGAGAGAGATTTTACTATATGTGTCCACTCCTGAAGTCTGTTCTGATGTCCCTGTCTTGTCTGTCTCTCTGCTCAGCAATACAAGACTATCTCTCTGTGTCCACTCCTGAAGTCTGTTCTGATGTCCCTGTCTTGTCTCTCTGCTCAGCAATACAAGACTAGCTCTCTGTGTCCCCTCCTGAAGTCTGTTCTGATGTCGCTGTCTTGTCCTCCTCACAGTAAAGAATGAGACGGTGGTGTGGTTTGTTTTCCTGCCCGTGGCTCCGGTCTCCACAGCAGGTCCAGCCATCCCTGTCCTGGCTGGCATCACCATCGCCCTGGGCCTGCTCTCTACTCTGCTGCTGGGACATCTACTCTGCTTCCACTTCTACCTCAGTGAGTTTTAAAATCTGCTTTATACTGACTGTCTCTGGCTGGCTGGTCCTTTGTATGTCTGACTGCTGGGACATTACTCTGTTTACACACATATATACTGTACCTCAGTTAGTCTATCTAGCTGGGCAGTCCAAGAACTCACATATATATCTAACGTTTACCTACCAACTAAGCATTTATAGAACTAACTTTGTACTTTATACTTTAGTCAGAATCTCTCACAGTGTACACTTTGGTCATTCACATCTCAACCTGAGTCTGTAAATCATATCTACCTCTCTTAGCAACAGCATCATTAGCCCCAGTGAATAGAACAAGCTCCATAGCAACAGCATTATTAGCCCCAGTTAATAACTCAAGCTCCATAGCAACAGCAGCATTTGCCCCAGTGAATACAACAAGCTCCATAGCAACAGCAGCGTTAGCCCCAGTAAATACAACCAGCTCCATAGCAACAGCATTATTAGCCCCAGTGAATAGAACAAGCTCCATAGCAACAGCAGCATTAGCCCCAGTGAATAGAACAAGCTCCATAGCAACAGCAGCATTAGCCACAGTGAATACAACCAGCTCCATAGCAACAGCAGCATTAGCCCCAGTGAATACAACCAGCTCCATAGTAACAGCAGCATTAGCCCCAGTGAAAACAACCAGCTCCATAGCAACAGCAGCATTAGCCCCAGTGAATACAACAAGCTCACTGTTAACATCAAAACATCCCACTAAAAAATAATCACATCATGTTACAACACTGGCTTGTATTATCTCTCTCTTTCTCTCACACACACACACACACACACACACACACACACACACACACACACACACACACACACACACACACGTAGAGCAGTATGTTAGTCCCAGAACGGACTTGGTAGGATAGAAGGCCAAATAGGTGGAGGCTCTGGTGTGTGTGTGTCTGTGTGCGTTCGTGTGTGTGTGTGTGTGTGTCTGCGTGCGTGTGTGTGTGTCTGCGTGTGTGTGTGCGAAATATGATTTGCCTGCTCTGGTTACCTTGGACACCAGAAGGCTGGATGTCCTTTGGGTGGTGGACCATTCTTGATACACACGGGGAAACTGTTTAGTATGAAAAACCCAGCAGCGTTGCAGTGCCTGGCACCTGCTACCATACGCCGTTCAAAGACACCTGCTACCATACGCTGTTCAAAGGCACCTGCTACCATACGCCGTTCAAAGGCACCTGCTACCATACGCCGTTCAAAGGCACCTGCTACCATACGCCGTTCAAAGACACCTGCTACCATACGCCGTTCAAAGACACCTGCTACCATACGCCGTTCAAAGACACCTGCTACCGTACGCCGTTCAAAGACACCTTCTACCATACGCTGTTCAAAGACACCTGCTACCGTATGCCGTTCAAAGACACCTGCTACCATACGCCGTTCAAAGACACCTGCTACCATACGCTGTTCAAAGGCACCTGCTACCATACGCTGTTCAAAGACACATGCTACCAAACGCCGTTCAAAGACACCTGCTACCATACGCCGTTCAAAGACACCTGCTACCATACGCCGTTCAAAGACACCTTCTACCATACGCCGTTCAAAGACACCTGCTACCATACGCTGTTCAAAGACACCTGCTACCGTACGCCGTTCAAAGACACCTGCTACCATACGCCGTTCAAAGACACCTGCTACCATACGCCGTTCAAAGGCACCTGCTACCATATGCCGTTCAAAGACACCTGCTACCATACGCTGTTCAAAGACACCTGCTACCATACGCCGTTCAAAGACACCTGCTACCATACGCTGTTCAGACACCTGCTACCATACGCTGTTCAAAGACACCTGCTACCATACGCCGTTCAAAGACACCTGCTACCATACGCTGTTCAAAGGCACCTGCTACGATACGCCGTTCAAAGGCACCTGCTACCATACGCCGTTCAAAGGCACCTGCTACCATACGCTGTTCATAGGCACCTGCTACCATACGCTGTTCAAAGACATCTGCTACCGTACGCTGTTCAAAGGCACCTGCTACCATACGCTGTTCAAAGACACCTGCTACCGTACGCTGTTCAAAGACACCTGCTACCATACGCCGTTCAAAGACAGAACACAAACACAATCCATGTCTCAATTAAAAATCCTTCTTTAACCTGTCTCCTCCCCTTCATCTACACTGA
Source organism: Salmo trutta (assembly GCF_901001165.1). Lineage (NCBI taxonomy): Eukaryota > Metazoa > Chordata > Actinopteri > Salmoniformes > Salmonidae > Salmo > Salmo trutta. The sequence goes on along the minus strand of NC_042968.1, from coordinate 40,954,607 downwards.
CTGAAGTGGATTTAACAGGTGACATCAATAAGGGATCATAGCTTGCAGTCTGTCATTGAAAGAGCAGGTGTTCATAATGTTTTGTACACTCAGTGTAAATATACTGTTTCCCTGGGGCCTCCTGTTCCACACGATGACAATGAACTAATTGGCCCCATCACAGTGTAAACAATGCCCTGGGGCTGGAACAACAAGCCCTAATTGGCCCCATCACAGTACAACACAGTGTAAACAATACCCTGTGGCTGGAACAACAAGCCCTAATTGGCCCCATCACAGTACAACACAGTGTAAACAATACCCTGGAGCGGGAACAACAAGCCCTCATTGGCCCCATCACAGTACAACACAGTGTAAACAATACCCTGGAGCGGGAACAACAAGCCCTCATTGGCCCCATCACAGTACAACACAGTGTAAACAATAAGCTGTGGCTGGAACAACAAGCCCTAATTGGCCCCATCACAGTACAACACAGTGTAAACAATACCCTGGAGCTGGAACAACAAGCCCTCATTGGCCCCATCACAGTACAACACAGTGTAAACAATACCCTGGAGCTGGAACAACAAGCCCTCATTGGCCCCATCACAGTACAACACAGTGTAAACAATACCCTGGAGCGGGAACAACAAGCCCTAATTGGACCCATCACAGTACAACACAGTGTAAACAATACCCTGGGGCTGGAACAACAAGCCCTAATTGGCCCCATCACAGTGTAAACAATACCCTGGAGCTGGAACAACAAGCCCTAATTGGACCCATCACAGTACAACACAGTGTAAACAATACCCTGGAGCTGGAACAACAAGCCCTAATTGGCCCCATCACAGTACAACACAGTGTAAACAATGCCCTGGAGCTGGAACAACAAGCCCTAATTGGCCCCATCACAGTACAACACAGTGTAAACAATGCCCTGGAGCTGGAACAACAAGCCCTAATTGGACCCATCATCGTGTAAACAATACCCTGGAGCTGGAACAACAAGCCCTAATTGGCCCCATCACAGTACAACACAGTGTAAACTATACCCTGGAGCGGGAACAACAAGCCCTCATTGGCCCCATCACAGTACAACACAGTGTAAACAATACCCTGGGGCTGGAACAACAAGCCCTAATTGGCCCCATCACAGTACAATACAGTGTAAACAATACCCTGGAGCTGGAACAACAAGCCCTCATTGAACCCATCACAGTGTAAACAATGCCCTGGAGCTGGAACAACAAGCCCTAATTGGACCCATCACAGTAAAACACAGTGTAAACAATACCCTGGGGCTGGAACAACAAGCCCTAATTGGCCCCATCACAGTACAATACAGTGTAAACAATACCCAGGGGCTGGAACAACAAGCCCTAATTGGACCCATCACAGTACAACACAGTGTAAACAATACCCTGGGGCTGGAACAACAAGCCCTAATTGGCCCCATCACAGTGTAAACAATACCCTGGAGCTGGAACAACAAGCCCTAATTGGACCCATCACAGTACAACACAGTGTAAACAATACCCTGGAGCTGGAACAACAAGCCCTAATTGGACCCATCACAGTAAAACACAGTGTAAACAATACCCTGGGGCTGGAACAACAAGCCCTAATTGGCCCCATCACAGTACAATACAGTGTAAACAATACCCAGGGGCTGGAACAACAAGCCCTAATTGGACCCATCACAGTACAACACAGTGTAAACAATACCCTGGGGCTGGAACAACAAGCCCTAATTGGCCCCATCACAGTGTAAACAATACCCTGGAGCTGGAACAACAAGCCCTAATTGGACCCATCACAGTACAACACAGTGTAAACAATACCCTGGAGCGGGAACAACAAGCCCTAATTGGCCCCATCACAGTACAACACAGTGTAAACAATGCCCTGGAGCTGGAACAACAAGCCCTAATTGGCCCCATCACAGTACAACACAGTGTAAACAATGCCCTGGAGCTGGAACAACAAGCCCTAATTGGACCCATCATCGTGTAAACAATACCCTGGAGCTGGAACAACAAGCCCTAATTGGCCCCATCACAGTACAACACAGTGTAAACAATACCCTGGAGCGGGAACAACAAGCCCTCATTGGCCCCATCACAGTACAACACAGTGTAAACAATACCCTGGGGCTGGAACAACAAGCCCTAATTGGCCCCATCACAGTACAATACAGTGTAAACAATACCCTGGAGCTGGAACAACAAGCCCTCATTGGACCCATCACAGTGTAAACAATGCCCTGGAGCTGGAACAACAAGCCCTAATTGGACCCATCACAGTACAACACAGTGTAAACAATACCCTGGGGCTGGAACAACAAGCCCTAATTGGCCCCTTCACAGTACAATACAGTGTAAACAATACCCAGGGGCTGGAACAACAAGCCCTAATTGGCCCCATCACAGTACAACACAGTGTAAACAATTCCCTGGGGCTGGAACAACAAGCCCTCATTGGCCCCATCACAGTACAACACAGTGTAAACAATACCCTGGAGCGGGAACAACAAGCCCTAATTGGCCCCATCACAGTACAACACAGTGTAAACAATACCCTGGAGCGGGAACAACAAGCCCTAATTGGCCCCATCACAGTACAACACAGTGTAAACAATACCCTGGAGCTGGAACAACAAGCCCTCATTGGACCCATGACAGTGTAAACAATTCCCTGGAGCTGGAACAACAAGCCCTAATTGGACCCATCACAGTGTAAACAATACCCTGGAGCTGGAACAACAAGCCCTAATTGGACCCATCACAGTACAACACAGTGTAAACAATACCCTGGGGCTGGAACAACAAGCCCTAATTGGCCCCATCACAGTACAATACAGTGTAAACAATACCCAGGGGCTGGAACAACATGCCCTAATTGGCCCCATCACAGTACAACACAGTGTAAACAATTCCCTGGGGCTGGAACAACAAGCCCTAATTGGCCCCATCACAGTACAACACAGTGTAAACAATACCCTGGAGCTGGAACAACAAGCCCTAATTGGACCCATCACAGTACAATACAGTGTAAACAATACCCTGGAGCTGGAACAACAAGCCCTCATTGGACCCATCAAAGTGTAAACAATGCCCTGGAGCTGGAACAACAAGCCCTAATTGGACCCATCACAGTGTAAACAATACCCTGGAGCTGGAACAACAAGCCCTAATTGGACCCATCACAGTACAACACAGTGTAAACAATACCCTGGGGCTGGAACAACAAGCCCTAATTGGCCCCATCACAGTACAATACAGTGTAAACAATACCCAGGGGCTGGAACAACAAGCCCTAATTGGCCCCATCACAGTACAACACAGTGTAAACAATTCCCTGGAGCGGGAACAACAAGCCCTAATTGGCCCCATCACAGTACAACACAGTGTAAACAATACCCTGGAGCTGGAACAACAAGCCCTCATTGGACCCATCACAGTGTAAACAATGCCCTGGAGCTGGAACAACAAGCCCTAATTTGACCCATCACAGTGTAAACAATACCCTGGAGCTGGAACAACAAGCCCTAATTGGACCCATCACAGTACAACACAATGTAAACAATACCCTGGGGCTGGAACAACAAGCCCTAATTGGCCCCATCACAGTACAATACAGTGTAAACAATACCCAGGGGCTGGAACAACAAGCCCTAATTGGCCCCATCACAGTACAACACAGTGTAAACAATTCCCTGGGGCTGGAACAACAAGCCCTCATTGGCCCCATCACAGTACAACACAGTGTAAACAATACCCTGGAGCGGGAACAACAAGCCCTAATTGGCCCCATCACAGTACAACACAGTGTAAACAATACCCTGGGGCTGGAACAACAAGGCCTAATTGGCCCCATCACAGTACAACACAGTGTAAACAATACCCTGGGCTGGAACAACAAGCCCTAATTGGCCCCATCACAGTACAATATAGTGTAAACAATACCCTGGAGCTGGAACAGCAGGCCCTAATTGGCCCCATCACAGTACAACACAGTGTAAACAATACCCTGGAGCGGGAACAACAAGCCCTAATTGGCCCCATCACAGTACAAGACAGTGTAAACAATACCCTGGGGCTGGAACAACAAGCCCTAATTGGACCCATCACAGTACAACACAGTGTAAACAATACCCTGGAGCTGGAACAACAAATCAAATCAAAAATCAAATCAAATGTATTTATATAGCCCTTCGTACATCAGCTGAAATCTCAAAGTGCTGTACAGAAACCCAGCCTAAAACCCCAAACAGCAAGCATTGCATGTGAAAGAAGCACGGTGGCTGGGAAAAACTCCCTAGGAAAAACTCCTGAGAAAGGCCAAAAACCTAGGAAGAAACCTAGAGAGGAACCAGGCTATGAGGGGTGGCCAGTCCTCTTCTGGCTGTGCCGGGTGGATATTATAACAGAACATGGTCAAGATGTTAAAATGTTCGTAAATGACCAGCATGGTCAAATAATAATAATCATAGTAATTGTCAAGGGTGCAACAAGCACGTCCGGTGAACAGGTCAGGGTTCCGTAGCCGCAGGCATAACAGTTGAAACTGGAGCAGCAGCATGGCCAGGTGGACTGGGGACAGCAAGGAGTCATCATGCCAGGTAGTCCTGAGGCATGGTCCTAGGGCTCAGGTCCTCCGAGAGAAAGAAAGAAAGAGAGAATTAGAGAGAGCATATTTACATTCACACAGGACACCGGATAAGACAAGAGAATACTCCAGATGTAACAGACTGACCCTAGCCCCCCGACACATAAACTACTGCAGCATAAATACTGGAGGCTGAGACAGGAGGGATCAGAAGACACTGTGGCCCCATCCGATGATACCCCCGGACAGGGCCAAACAGGCAGGATATAACCCCACACACTTTGCCAAAGCACAGCCCCCACACCACTAGAGGGATATCTACAACCACCAACTTACCGTCCGAAGACAAGGCCGAGTATAGCCCACAAAGATCTCCGCCACGGCACAACCCAAGGGGGGGGCGCCAACCCAGACAGGAAGACCACGTCAGTGGCTCAACCTACTCAAGTGACGCACCCCTCCCATGGACGGCATGGAAGAACACCAGTAAGTCAGTGACTCAGCCCCTGTAAAAGGGTTAGAGGCAGAGAATCCCAGTGGGAAGAGGGGAACCGACAAGGCAGAGACAGCAAGGGCGGTTCGTTGCTCCAGCCTTTCCGTTCACCTTCACACTCCTGGGCCAGACTATACTTAATCATAGGACCTACTGAAGAGATAAGTCTTCAGTAAAGACTTAAAGGTTGAGACTGAGTCTGCGTCTCTCACATGGGTAGGCAGACCATTCCATAAAAATGGAGCTCTATAGGAGAAAGCCCTACCTCCAGCCGTTTGCTTAGAAATTCTAGGGACAATTAGGAGGCCTGCGTCTTGTGACCGTAGCGTACGTGTAGGTATGTACGGCAGGACCAAATCGGAAAGATAGGTAGGAGCAAGCCCATGTAATGCTTTGTAGGTTAGCAGTAAAACCTTGAAATCAGCCCTTGCCTTAACAGGAAGCCAGTGTAGGGAGGCTAGCACTGGAGTAATATGATCAAATTTTTTGGTTCTAGTCAGGATTCTAGCAGCCGTATTTAGCACTAACTGAAGTTTGTTTAGTGCTTTATCCGGGTAGCCGGAAAGTAGAGCATTGCAGTAGTCGAGCCTAGAAGTAACAAAAGCATGGATTAATTTTTCTGCAATGTTACGTAGATGGAAAAAAGCTGTCCTTGAAGCAGTCTTGATATGTTCTTCAAAAGAGAGATCAGGGTCCAGAGTAACGCCGAGGTCCTTCACAGTTTTATTTGAGACGACTGTACAACCATCCAGATTAATTGTCAGATTCAACAGAAGATCTCTTTGTTTCTTGGGACCTAGGACAAGCATCTCTGTTTTGTCCGAGTTTAAAAGTAGAAAATTTGCAGCCATCCACTTCCTTATGTCTGAAACACAGGCTTCTAGCGAGGGCAATTTTGGGGCTTCACCATGTTTCATTGAAATGTACAGCTGTGTGTCGTCCGCATAGCAGTGAAATTTAACATTATGTTTTCGAATGACATCCCCAAGAGGTAAAATATATAGTGAAAACAATAGTGGTCCTAGAACGGAACCTTGAGGAACACCGAAATTTACAATTGATTTGTCAGAGGACGAACCATTCACAGAGACAAACTGATATCTTTCCGACAGATAAGATCTAAACCAGGCCAGAACTTGTCCATGTAGACCAATTTGGGTTTCCAATCTCTCCAAAAGAATGTGGTGATCGATGGTATCAAAAGCGGCACTAAGATCTAGGAGCATGAGGACAGATGCAGAGCCTCGGTCTGACATCATTAAAAGGTCATTTACCACCTTCACAAGTGCAGTCTCAGTGGTATGATGGGGTCTAAAACCAGACTGAAGCGTTTCGTATACATTGTTTGTCTTCAGGAAGGCAGTGAGTTGCTGCGCAACAACTTTTTCTAAAATTTTTGAGAGGAATGGAAGATTCGATATAGGCCGATAGTTTTTTATAATTTCTGGGTCAAGATTCGGCTTTTTCAAGAGAGGCTTTATTACTGCCACTTTTAGTGAGCTTGGTACACATCCAGTGGATAGAGAGCCGTTTATTATGTTCAACATAGGAGGGCCAAGCACAGGAAGCAGCTCTTTCAGTAGTTTAGTTGGAATAGGGTCCAGTATGCAGCTTGAGGGTTTGGAGGCCATGATTATTTTCATCATTATGTCAAGAGATATAGTACTAAAACACTTTAGTATCTCCCTTGATCCTAAGCCACTCACAGACCTGCTAGCTGCCATAGGGAAGGAGGGGCCATAGGGAGGAAGGGGCCATAGGGAAGGAGGGGCCATAGGGCGGAAGGGGCCATAGGGAAGGAGGGGCCATACGGAGGAAGGGGCCATAGAGAGGGTGGGAGGGGCCATAGGGTGGAAGGGGCCATAGGGAGGAAGGGGCCATAGGGAGGGAGGGAGGGGCCATAGAGAGGGAGGGAGGGGCCATAGAGAGGGAGGGGCCATATGGAGGAAGGAGCCATAGAGTGGAAGGGGCCATAGGGAGGGAGGGAGGGGCCATAGGGAGGGAGGGAGGGGCCATAGGGAAGGAGGGGCCATAGGGAAGGAGGGGCCATAGGGAGGGAGGGAGGGGCCATAGGGAGGAAGGGAGGGGCCATAGGGAGGGAGGGAGGGGCCATAGGGAGGGAGGGGCCATAGGGAGGAAGGGGCCATAGGGAAGGAGGGAGGGGCCATAGGGAAGAAAGGGGCCATACGGAGGAAGGGGCCATACGGAGGAAGGGGCCATACGGAGGAAGGGGCCACAGGGAGTTACTCTAGTCCCCCACTAGACTGTATGGGAGCAAAGCCTTTCATTGTAGGAGTGCTGATCTATGATCAGTTTAGTATTTTATATAATAATAAATAAGAAGGGGAACCTGATCCCAGATCAGTACTCCGACATGTGCTTTGAGAATACAGGCCTGTAAATCTAGAGAGGTACCACAAGGGGGCGTAGGAGGGACGTCTATCCACTGTGTTGTAGCCTGCTACTGTGTCCACAGAGAGAGAAAGGCAGCTTCCTTAACGTTGATGATGGAAGGCAGAGATGGTCAACTGGCAGAAAATTCAGCCCGCGGACAATTTTATTTGGTCCGTCAAATTTTTTCTGAGACAAAAAAATAATCATTTGTTTTTCAACATAAAAGACTAGGAATTCACCTCAAAATAATTGTGTGTTTGTGTGTATGTGTGTGTGGGTGTGTGTGTGTGTGGGTGGGTGGGTGGGTGGGGGTGTGTGTGTCTGTGTGTGTGTGGGTGGGTGGGTGGGTGGGTGGGGGTGTGTGTGTGTGTATTACTAACCCTCCTCTCTCTCTGTTTACAGTGTGGAACCGTCTGAATACGTATGAGTACATCGTCAGACAGAGGCATCGCCAGGAGCCCAGAGACATCAGTAAAGGAGTACAGGGGAACCAAGCAGCGCCTCCTAAAACCAACCTCATGAAGGTACACTGACCCAGGGAAATGGGAGGACCATGTTTATGCACTGAGGATTGTCTCTTTCCTTCCATCCTACCTTTCAGTTGACTTGTGGTCCTCAGTCTCCAGATACCAAAGGACAAAATGGCTACCTTTCAGTTGACTTGTGGTCCTCAGTCTCCAGATACCAAAGGACAAAATGGCTACCTTTCAGTTGACTTGTGGTCCTCAGTCTCTGGATACCAAGGGACAAAATGGCTACCTTTCAGTTGACTTGTGGTGCTCAGTGTCTAGATACCAAGGGACGTAATGGCTACCTTTCAGTTGACTTGTGGTCCTCAGTCTCTGGATACCAAGGGACGTAATGGCTACCTTTCAGTTGACTTGTGGTCCTCAGTCTCTGGATACCAAGGGACGTAATGGCTACCTTTCAGCTATCCTTTTCTTGCCTATCCTCGTCCCTGGACTGAATTTGATATATGAGGCACATTACCATGAAGAAACAAAATGTTAAAACATGTTCCTCCAAACACACTGCTAGCAACTGTCCGTTCTACCTCAGACCAGGGTCACTAACTGTCCGTTCTACCTCAGACCAGGGTCACTAACTGTCCGTTCTACCTCAGACCAGGGTCATTAATTGTCCGTTCTACCTCAGACCAGGGTCACTAACTGTCCGTTCTACCTCAGACCAGACTCACTATCTGTCCGTTCTACCTCAGACCAGGGTCACTAACTGTCCGTTCTACCTCAGACCAGGGTCACTAACTGTCCGTTCTACCTCAGACCAGGCTCACTAACTGTCCGTTCTACCTAATACCAGGCTCACTAACTGTCCGTTCTACCTCAGACCAGGGTCACTAACTGTCCGTTCTACCTCAGACCAGGGTCACTAACTGTCCGTTCTACCTCAGACCAGGGTTACTAACTGTCCGTTCTACCTCAGACCAGGCTCACTAACTGTCCGTTCTACCTCAGACCAGGGTTACTAACTGTCCGTTCTACCTCAGACCAGGGTTACTAACTGTCCGTTCTACCTCAGACCAGGGTCACTAACTGTCCGTTCTACCTCAGACCAGGGTTACTAACTGTCCGTTCTACCTCAGACCAGGGTTACTAACTGTCCGTTCTACCTCAGACCAGGGTCACTAACTGTCCGTTCTACCTCAGACCAGGGTCACTAACTGTCCGTTCTACCTCAGACCAGGGTCACTAACTGTCCGTTCTACCTCAGACCAGGGTCACTAACTGTCCGTTCTACCTCAGACCAGACTCACTAACTGTCCGTTCTACCTCAGACCAGGGTCACTAACTGTCCGTTCTACCTCAGACCAGGGTTACTAACTGTCCGTTCTACCTCAGACCAGGGTCACTAACTGTCTGTTCTACCTCAGACCAGGGTTACAAACTGTCCGTTCTACCTCAGACCAGGGTCACTAACTGTCCGTTCTACCTCAGACCAGGGTTACTAAAAGAGAATGATGTTGCTTTATTAGTTCTTAATCTCTATGTGGTGTCAGTGTCCACACACACACACACACACACACACACACACACACACACACACACACACACACACACACACACACACACACACACACACACACACACCCACCCCTCCACTCGGGAGCTGAAACTGTACCCCACCAGAGGGGCTTGTGGGGAAACGGAACTCGTTCAGGAACTAATCGGCCAATGGCTCCTCTCAGATTCAATCTGTAATGGAATTCACACCTGTTTCCTTTAAACACAAACACTTCAGAGCACACCCTCTCTCTGTCTGTCTGTCTGTCTGTCTGTCTGTCTGTCTGTCTGTCTGTCTGTCTGTCTGTCTGTCTGTCTGTCTCTTTGTTTGTCTGTCTGTCTGTCTGTCTCTTTGTTTGTCTCTCTGTTTGCCTGTCTGTCTGTCTGTCTGTCTCTCTCTCTTTGTTACTTTTATTTTCTATTTTGTATTTTTTACTTAACACTTCTTTTAAAAAATGTCTTAACTTAAAGCATTGTTGGTTAAGGGCTTGTAAGTCATGTGACAAATACAATTTGATTTGATTTGATCTCTATCTCTCTCTCTCTGATATTTTCACACACTCCCTCTCTCTCTCTCTGATATTTTCACACACTCCCTCTCTCTCTCTCAAACACACAGGCGCTGCATTCATGTGGTAATGTCATCATCTTGTCTCGCCCGGTGCCCTCGGTGTGTTTAGTAAACATGCTGCGTATCATAGTGACATCAGTTACTGATGACCACGTCCATTCAAACATAGAATAGTCCCCAATGGCACCCTTATTCCCTTATATAGTACACTACTCATAGGGCTCTAGGTCAGAACTAGTGCACTACGTACGGAATAGGGTGCCATTTGGGATGAACATAATGTCTCTGAACTCTCTGATGCCTCGTGGGCGGAACAAGATTAGGTGACAACTATTAAAGGGGACACGGTATCTATCGTTCTTAGAGAGAGAGAGAGAGAGAGAGAGAGAGAAAGAGTAGCAGAGAAAACAGTCTATGACTAGGGTGGCTGGAGTCTTTGACAATTTTGTCGGGCCTTCCTCTGACACCGCCTGGTATAGAGGTCCTGGATGGCTGGAAGCTTGGCCCCAGTGATGTATTGGGCCGTACGCACTACCCTCTGTAGCGCCTTGCGGTCGGAGGCTGAGCAGTTGCCATACCAGGCAGTGATACAACCAGTCAGGATGCTCTCGATGGTGCAGCTGTAGAACTTTTTGAGGATCTGAGGACCCATGCCAAATCTTTTCAGTCTCCTGAGGGGGAAAAGGTGTTGTCGTGCCCTCTTCACGACTGTCTTGGTGTGTTTGGACCATGATAGTTTGTTGGTGATGTTGACACCAAGGAACTTGAAACTCTCAACCTGCTCCATTACAGCACCGTCGATGAGAATGGCAGATGTGCTCGTTCCCCCTTTACCTGTAGTCCACAATCATCTCTTTTGTCTTCATCAGGTTGAGGGAGAGGTTGTTATCCTGACACCACACGGCCAGGTCTTTGACCTCCCTATAGGCTGTCTCGTCATTGTTGTGATCAAGCCTAAAACTGTTGTGTTGTCGGCAGACTTAAGGATGGTGTTGGAGTCGTGCCTAATTGTTGAACAGGGAGTACAGGAGGGGGCTGAGCACACACCCCTGAGGGGCCCCCATGTTGAGGATCAGCGTGGCAGATGTGTTGTTATCTACCCTCACCACCTGGGGGCGGCCCGTCAGGAAATCCAGGATCTCTAGTTGTAGAGGGAGGTGTTTAGTCCCAGGGTCCTTAGCTTAGTGATGAGCTTTGAGGGCACTATGGTGTTGAACGCTGAGCTGTTGTCAATGAACAGCATTCTCACATAGGTGTTCCTCTTGTCCAGGTGGGAAAGGGCAGTGTGGAGTGCAATTTCAGATTGCGTCATATGTGGATCTGTTGGGGCGGTATGCAAATTGGAGTGGGTCTAGGGTTTCTGCTGTTTCAGTTTTGCTTGCCTTGAAACGCGCATAGAAGTTATTTAGCTCGTCTGGTAGGCTCGCGTCACTGGGCAGCTCGCGGCTGTGCTTCCTTTTGTAGTCCGTAATAGTTTTCAAGCCCTGCCACATCCGACGAGCATTGTAGCCGGTGTAGTAGGATTCAATCTTAGTCCTGTATTGATGCCTTTTCTGTTTGATGGTTCGTCGGAGGGCATAGCGGGATTTCTTATAAGCGTCCGGGTTAGAGTCCCGCTCATTGAAAGCAGCAGCTATACCCTTTTAGCTCAGTACGGATGTTGCCTGTAATCCATGGCTTCTGGTTGGGGTATGTACGTACGGTCACTGTGGGGACGACGTCATCGATGCACTTATTGATGAAGCCAGTGACTGATGTGGTGTACTCCTCAATGCCATCGGAGGAAATCCGGAACATATTCCAGTCTGTGCTAGCAAAACAGTCCTGTAGTTTAGCATCTCCTTCATCTGTCCACTTCCTTATTGAGCAGGTCACTGGTAATTCCTGTGATTTTATATTTTTGTTCATTATTTATACCGATATACATAATTTTAATAGCAAGACGCTGTAAATACCATTGAATTAGACTGTTTGAGAAGGTTTGAATCCTAAGTAACCTGCCTACTCATAGTTTGAAGTACAATACCAACATAGTTACTGTAGCAGGTCAAAGCTGTGTGCTGGAAAACCTTGGTAGAGCATCTGTGAAGTAGGCATTGTGGTGCTGGAAAACCTTGGTAGAGCATGGGTGGAATAGGCATTGTGCTGCTGTGAAACCTTGGTAGAGCATGGGTGGAATAGGCATTGTGGTGCTGGAAAACCTTGGTAGAGCATGGGTGGAATAGGCATTGTGGTGCTGGAAAACCTTGGGTGAGCATGGGTGGAATAGGCATTGTGGTGCTGGAAAACCTTGGTAGAGCATGGGTGGAATAGTCATTGTGGTGCTGGAAAACCTTGGTAGAGCATGGGTGGAATAGTCATTGTGGTGCTGAAAAACCTTGGTAGAGCATGGGTGGAATAGGCATTGTGGTGCTGGAAAACCTTGGTAGAGCATGGGTGGAATAGGCATTGTGGTGCTGGAAAACCTTGGTAGAGCATGGGTGGAATAGGCATTGTGGTACTCATGTGAATTTCCTTTCTTTTTTGGGCTTTAGACCAATGCCTATTCTCACTCAAAACATTGTTTTTTAGTTTTTAATTTCCATGTTTTTTTACACCGGAAGGTGATTATGTAACATGATTATATAACATTATAATACAGTTTAACACATGCTCTCTTTGTGAACACCTCACAATGTTTTTTATTTATTTTATTTATTGATAAGATCCTATCTCATAATCCTACTGAAGCAAATATTTACTATGCAATTACACAATGTAGCTGGCTAGATGACTACAGGAGGGAGAAATATGGATGAGCTGTTTTCAATGGAAGGGTTCCAGAATATTCTCTCTTGTCAAGACGAGGTGTGGCCGTGAATACATGATAGTCATCCACTTCGGTGGAACCGACTTGGGACACACAACGTGGACAGCCCTGGTGCGTCAGAACATGTGTCAGATCCTGGCTTCACACGTGTCCTGGTAGTTACTGACCCTGGCTTCACACGTGTAGTGGTAGTTACTGACCCTGGCTTCACACGTGTCCTGGTAGTTACCGATCCTGGCTTCACACGTGTCCTGGTAGTTACTAACCCTGGCTTCACACGTGTAGTGGTAGTTACTGACCCTGGCTTCACACGTGTAGTGGTAGTTACTGACCCTGGCTTCACACGTGTCCTGGTAGATACTGACCCTGGCTTCACACGTGTCCTGGTAGTTACTGACCCTGGCTTCACACGTGTAGTGGTAGTTACTGACCCTGGCTTCACACGTGTCCTGGTAGTTACTGACCCTGGCTTCACACGTGTCCTGGTAGTTACTGACCCTGGCTTCACACGTGTAGTGGTAGTTACTGACCCTGGCTTCACACGTGTCCTGGTAGTTGCTGACCCTGGCTTCAAACGTGTAGTGGAAGTTACTGACCCTGGCTTCACACATGTCCTGGTAGTTACTGACCCTGGCTTCACACGTGTCCTGGTAGTTACTGACCCTGGCTTCACACGTGTCCTGGTAGTTACTGACCCTGGCTTCACACGTGTAGTGATAGTTACTGACCCTGGCTTCACACGTGTAGTGATAGTTACTGACCCTGGCTTCACACGTGTAGTGGTAGTTACTGACCCTGGCTTCACACGTGTCCTGGTAGTTACTGACCCTGGCTTCACACGTGTAGTGGTAGTTACTGACCCTGGCTTCACACGTGTCCTGGTAGTTACTGACCCTGGCTTCACACGTGTCCTGGTAGTTACTGTCCCTGGCTTCACACGTGTAGTGGTAGTTACTGACCCTGGCTTCACACGTGTCCTGGTAGTTACTGACCCTGGCTTCACACGTGTCCTGGTAGTTACTGACCCTGGCTTCACACGTGTCCTGGTAGTTACTGACCCTGGCTTCACACGTGTCCTGGTAGTTACTGACCCTGGCTTCACACGTGTAGTGGTAGTTACTGACCCTGACTTCACACGTGTCCTGGTAGTTACTGACCCTGGCTTCACACGTGTTCTGATAGTTACTGACACTGGCTTCACACGTGTCCTGGTAGTTACTGATCCTGGCTTCACACGTGTCCTGGTAGTTACTGACCCTGGCTTCACACGTGTCCTGGTAGTTACTGACACTGGCTTCACACGTGTCCTGATAGTTACTGACCCTGGCTTCACACGTGTCCTGGTAGTTACTGATCCTGGCTTCACACGTGTCCTGGTAGTTACTGACCCTGGCTTCACACGTGTCCTGGTAGTTACTGACCCTGGCTTCACACGTGTAGTGGTAGTTACTGACCCTGGCTTCACACGTGTCCTGGTAGTTACTGACCCTGGCTTCACACGTGTAGTGATAGTTACTGACCCTGGCTTCACACGTGTCCTGGTAGTTACTGACCCTGGCTTCACACGTGTCCTGGTAGTTACTGACCCTGGCTTCACACGTGTCCTGGTAGTTACTGACCCTGGCTTCACACGTGTAGTGGTAGTTACTGACCCTGGCTTCACACGTGTCCTGGTAGTTACTGACCCTGGCTGCACACGTGTCCTGGTAGTTACTGACCCTGGCTTCACACGTGTAGTGGTAGTTACTGACCCTGGCTTCACACGTGTCCTGGTAGTTACTGACCCTGGTTTCACACGTGTCCTGGTAGTTACTGACCCTGGCTTCACACGTGTAGTGGTAGTTACTGACCCTGGCTTCACACGTGTCCTGGTAGTTACTGACCCTGGCTTCACACGTGTCCTGGTAGTTACTGACCCTGGCTTCACACGTGTAGTGGTAGTTACTGACCCTGGCTTCACACGTGTAGTGATAGTTACTGACCCTGACTTCACACGTGTCCTGGTAGTTACTGATCCTGGCTTCACACGTGTCCTGGTAGTTACTGACCCTGGCTTCACACGTGTAGTGGTAGTTACTGACCCTGGCTTCACACGTGTCCTGGTAGTTACTGACCCTGGCTTCACACATGTCCTGATAGTTACTGATCCTGGCTTCACACGTGTCCTGGTAGTTACTGACCCTGGCTTCACACGTGTCCTGGTAATTACTGACCCTGGCTTCACACGTGTAGTGGTAGTTACTGACCCTGGCTTCACACGTGTAGTGATAGTTACTGACCCTGGCTTCACACGTGTCCTGGTAGTTACTGACCCTGGCTTCACACGTGTCCTGGTAGTTACTGACCCTGGCTTCACACATGTCCTGGTAGTTACTGACCCTGGCTTCACACGTGTAGTGGTAGTTACTGACCCTGGCTTCACACGTGTCCTGGTAGTTACTGACCCTGGCTTCACAAAGACACACCTGCCCACAATCACGCTGTCAAATGCAGACTTACACACACACACACCTCCCTGCCCTGTGATCGTTTGCTGCTCTCCCAGTCTGAGCTGCATGCTGGGTTTGGGTAACCGTGGTGACGCTCTGTTAGCCTTGGCGTGGGCTGTCTGGCAGTGACCAAAACCCAGCAGCTAACAGGACGGACACCGACCCACCACCTGCACCTGGCACACTCACAAAGAAACCTGCCGTGCAGCACACACACACACACACACACACACTCACACACACACACAGTAGTCCCGTCAAACCCCAGCTCTGGCCCCGGCCCAGTCCACTCTGGCTGTGGCCCAAATGGCATGGGCTCTGGTTGAAAGTAGTGCATTCTAAAGGGAATATGGCTCTTGTTGAAAGTAGTGCACTATATAGGGAGTAGGGCTCTGGTCTATAGTAGTACCACTATATAGGGAATAGGGTGCCATTTGGGACGCTATCTCTCTGTCTAACCGAACTATAACCCTCCTTATAAACCACAGTGCTCTCCTATAACTCACAGCAGGCTGACAAAACCACAAGGGTTCCTCATAACCAACACCAAGCTGAGCCCTGAGGCTCACTGAAACCTCACCCAGACTCTAACCACCTCACTGAAACCTCACCCAGACTCTAACCACCTCACTGAAACCTCACCCAGACTCTAACCACCTCACTGAAACCTCACCCAGACTCTAACCACCTCACTGAAACCTCACCCAGACTCTAACCACCTCACTGAAACCTCACCCAGACTCTAAACACCTCACTGAAACCTCACCCTGCCAGCCAAACCTGGCAGTTAGTAGTTGGTAGTTACCAGAACAAGTTAGTACCCTGACCAGACTCTGGTTCTACACTGGTAGTAACCAGAACAAGTTAGTACCCTGATCAGACTCTGGTTCTACACTGGTAGTTACCAGAACAAGTTAGTACCCTGACCAGACTCTGGTTCTACACTGGTAGTTACCAGAACAAGTTAGTACCCTGATCAGACTCTGGTTCTACACTGGTAGTAACCAGAACAAGTTAGTACCCTGATCAGACTCTGGTTCTACACTGGTAGTTACCAGAACAAGTTAGTACCCTGATCAGACTCTGGTTCTACACTGGTAGTAACCAGCTCCCATTGAGTTGACAGACGTAGTAGGGTAGGCCTATATTAAAAGCCTGTCTGTTTGCCATCTGGACTGGCTCATGATTAAATCCATGAGAACAGCGGAGAGATGGTCGTTGGGTTCAGGCTGGGATATGTTGTCACTGCTGTTATTAATGCTGTTCTACATTCATCAGAACATATCTGACTCTCTTTTCTCAACACCATTACTTAAGCCTGCTTTACATTTCTCGTCCCTGAAATGAAATAAGCTGAACGTTAAGGAGATAGTTTTCCTCTGTGTCCAGTCAGTGATGCCATCCTTGCTGTAGTCTCTTCAGTCTCTCCTGTACTGTCCAGTCAGTGATACCCTCCTTGCTGTAGTCTCTTCAGTCTCTCCTGTACTGTCCAGTCAGTGATACCCTCCTTGCTGTAGTCTCTTCAGTCTCTCCTGTACTGTCCAGTCAGTGATACCCTCCTTGCTGTAGTCTCTTCAGTCTCTCCTGTACTGTCCAGTCAGTGATACCCTCCTTGCTGTAGTCTCTTCGGTTTCCCCTGTCGTGTCTTTGTCATCATTAAATTGAAGACTGTTATTTTATCAAATCAATTCTCTGTAATTATTATTACGTGATTAAACTAATCATGTAAATGTAATTAACTAGGAAGTCGGGCACCAAGGAAAATCTTCAGATTACAAAGTTATAATTTTCCTAATATAACTCTTCAGATATTTTAATATCTGATCAATTAGTCTTCTAATTAATGAATTATTCTTTACCTCACGTCAGTCTCATTCCGAACGTCGTTGGTTATCTGCATGAACCCAGTCTTCACTATGAATCATCCATACATCAATTGTCTTAATCATTTATTTACTAACTAACTAAATAATCACAGAAATGCATAAACAAACAAACAAACAAACAGTAGATATGGTTACAAGGAAATGATAGGGGAGGTTCCCTAATGGGCTAAGCTGATATGACGGCTTGGTGGACAAAGGGAAGTGGGTGTGGACTGAAAAGGGCGGGAAAGACAAGAGTCCCTAAACAGTTGCTAATTACATTAATTAAAATGCTAATCCTTTGCACATGAACGCTCACTCATTCGGGAATAATTGCAATCAATATATATTTACGCTCAGTGTTTCGTCGTGATCTCTGTTGGCATCGTCCGTCTTTCTGTTGGAAAGTTCATCTGATCGTCTCTCTGCTTCCATGAAGTCTCTCGTGGTTAGAATGGATACATCAGAGTCCCATTCCAAAATGTTCTTATAGAATAGATATTTTGGCGGTTGTCCGTATTCGCATTCCAGGTCGATATAATTTCCAGCTGCAGACTAGTAATTAGTATGGAAGATTTGCTCTTATTCTGTCGGGATCGATAGTCTCAGAGTTGAACCATTTCCACCCATGTAGCCAATGCTCCACGTTGTTTGGTTAGGAATTCAACAACCATTACAACCTTAGCTTAGACAGGTTTTTGGTGGTCTCTACTCAAACCTTTGCCCCCTCGGTGATCGAGGTACGCATGGCCTGGTGAGGATTTCCTCAGGTGGGGGTTTTATTCAGAACAGTAGAGAAGGGCTGTCCCATGACGCCAGAGGCCTGATGAAAGCACCCCATTTATCCATTTCACTCTCTCCCTCTCTCTCTCCCCCTCTCCCTCCTTCTCTTTAACTCTCCCTACCTCTCTCTCTCTCCCCCTCTCCCTCCTTCTCTTTAACTCTCCCTACCTCTCTCTCTAACTCTCCCTACCTCTCTCTCTAACTCTCCCTACCTCTCTCTCTAACTCTCCCTCCTTCTCTTTAACTCTCCCTACCTCTCTCTCTCTCTCTCCCTCCTTCTCTTTAACTCTCTCTTTAACTCTCTCTCTCTCTCTCTCTCTCTCTCTCTCTCTCTCTCTCTCTCTCTCTCTCTCTCTCTCTCTCTCTCTCTCTCTCTCTCTCTCTCTCTCTCTCTCTCTCCTCTCTCTCTCTCTCTCTCTCTCTCTCTCTCTCTCTCTCTCTCTCTCTCTCTCTCTCTCTCTCTCTCTCTCTCTCTCAGAATGTAAGCTACTCGGGGACGCTGGGCTATACCAACCCTGAGATGGACGTGGAGGATCCTACCACCATGGCTGCAGCGCGGGGGGGTTTAGAGTGAGTTGTTATTCTGTTCTCTAGTGGTTAAAGTTGCAAAATTCCACTAACTTTCCCATAATTCCCATTGCTGGTTTTCCTGCGTGGAGGACTCCTGAATTTCCTGCGTATTCCCTCCTGACAGGGATTTCTGGAAAACCTGAGAATTTGGGGAACGTTACCGGAATTTTGCAACCCTAGTGGTGGTTCTGAATGAAAAATGGGCATCTCCCCCCTTTTACTGGCTGCTGGGGTTTCATCCATGCACCTCAGTCCCTCCGGTGCCTTGGACAGCCTTTAGTTTGTTTAGTAGTGGTTCTGTAAATCTGCCCGTTACCTCGTTAAAGAATAAACACTTTAATTCTCTTTAGTGGGATGTTCCCCTTTTTAACTGGCTTGTAAAAACTGTTGATATCTTGTTTTAGTCCAAACACACAGGATGATGTCTGTCTGTAGTACAGAACTGGTTCTATGAGGTTTGGACCGACACTAGTGGGACAGACAACAGAACTGTTTCTATGAGGTTTGGACCTACACTAGTGGGACAGACAACAGAACTGGTTCTATGAGGTTTGGACCTACACTAGTGGGACAGACAACAGAACTGGTTCTATGAGGTTTGGACCGACACTAGTGGGAAAGACAACAGAACTGGTTCTATGAGGTTTGGACCGACACTAGTGGGAAAGACAACAGAACTGGTTCTATGAGGTTTGGACCGACACTAGTGGGACAGACAACAGAACTGGTTCTATGAGGTTTGGACCGACACTAGTGGGAAAGACAACAGAACTGGTTCTATGAGGTTTGGACCTACACTAGTGGGACAGACAACAGAACTGGTTCTATGAGGTTTGGACCTACACTAGTGGGAAAGACAACAGAACTGGTTCTATGAGGTTTGGACCGACACTAGTGGGAAAGACAACAGAACTGGTTCTATGAGGTTTGGACCTACACTAGTGGGAACGACAACAGAACTGGTTCTATGAGGTTTGGACCTACACTAGTGGGAAAGACAACAGAACTGGTTCTATGAGGTTTGGACCTACACTAGTGGGAACGACAACAGAACTGGTTCTATGAGGTTTGGACCGACACTAGTGGGAAAGACAACAGAACTGGTTCTATGAGGTTTGGACCGACACTAGTGGGAAAGACAACAGAACTGGTTCTATGAGGTTTGGACCTACACTAGTGGGAAAGACAACAGAACTGGTTCTATGAGGTTTGGACCTACACTAGTGGGAACGACAACAGAACTGGTTCTATGAGGTTTGGACCTACATTAGTGGGAACGACAACAGAACTGGTTCTATGAGGTTTGGACCTACACTAGTGGGAACGACAACAGAACTGGTTCTATGAGGTTTGGACCTACACTAGTGGGAACGACAACAGAACTGGTTCTATGAGGTTTGGACCTACACTAGTGGGACAGACAACAGAACTGGTTCTATGAGGTTTGGACCTACACTAGTGGGACAGACAACAGAACTGGTTCTATGAGGTTTGGACCTACACTAGTGGGAACGACAACAGAACTGGTTCTATGAGGTTTGGACCTACACTAGTGGGAACGACAACAGAACTGGTTCTATGAGGTTTGGACCTACACTAGTGGGAACGACAACAGAACTGGTTCTATGAGGTTTGGACCTACACTAGTGGGACAGACAACAGAACTGGTTCTATGAGGTTTGGACCTACACTAGTGGGACAGACAACAGAACTGGTTCTATGAGGTTTGGACCTACACTAGTGGGAACGACAACAGAACTGGTTCTATGAGGTTTGGACCGACACTAGTGGGACAGACAACAGAACTGGTTCTATGAGGTTTGGACCTACACTAGTGGGAAAGACAACAGAACTGGTTCTATGAGGTTTGGACCGACACTAGTGGGAAAGACAACAGAACTGGTTCTATGAGGTTTGGACCTACACTAGTGGGAAAGACAACAGAACTGGTTCTATGAGGTTTGGACCTACACTAGTGGGAACGACAACAGAACTGGTTCTATGAGGTTTGGACTGACACTAGTGGGAAAGACAACAGAACTGGTTCTATGAGGTTTGGACCGACACTAGTGGGAAAGACAACAGAACTGGTTCTATGAGGTTTGGACCTACACTAGTGGGAAAGACAACAGAACTGGTTCTATGAGGTTTGGACCTACACTAGTGGGACAGACAACAGAACTGGTTCTATGAGGTTTGGACCTACACTAGTGGGAAAGACAACAGAACTGGTTCTATGAGGTTTGGACCTACACTAGTGGGAAAGACAACAGAACTGGTTCTATGAGGTTTGGACTGACACTAGTGGGAAAGACAACAGAACTGGTTATACGAGGTTTGGACCGACACTAGTGGTGTGTTCTGTTCTGTAGTGTGGAGCTGGGCTGTGATGTGTCATGGTGTGTAATGTGACTAATACAATTAGTGTTGTTTGACAGTTCCATAATATCTCTCTCTCTCTCTCTCTCTCAGTGATGTGAGTCAGTAATCTCTCCTTATTTCTGATAATAAGACATTCCCTCTGTACTGCTGGTTGTTATCTCTCTCTCTGTACTGCTGGTTGTTATCTCTCTCTCTGTACTGCTGGTTGTTATCTCTCTCTCTGTACTGCTGGTTGTTATCTCTCTCTGTGCTGCTGGTTGTTATCTCTCTCTCTCTGCTGCTGGTTGTTATCTCTCTCTCTCTGTACTGCTGGTTGTTATCTCTCTCTCTGTACTGCTGGTTGTTATCTCTCTCTCTCTGTACTGCTGGTTGTTATCTCTCTCTGTGCTGCTGGTTGTTATCTCTCTCTGTGCTGCTGGTTGTTATCTCTCTCTGTACTGCTGGTTGTTATCTCTCTCTGTGCTGCTGGTTGTTTTCTCTCTTTCTCTGTACTACTGGTTGTTATCTCTCTCTCTGTACTGCTGGTTGTTATCTCTCTCTCTGTACTGCTGGCTGTTATCTCTCTCTGCGCTGCTGGTTGTTATCTCTCTCTGTGCTGCTGGTTGTTATCTCTCTCTCTCTGTACTGCTGGTTGTTATCTCTCTCTGTGCTGCTGGTTGTTATCTCTCTCTGTGCTGCTGGTTGTTATCTCTCTCTGTACTGCTGGTTGTTATCTCTCTCTGTGCTGCTGGTTGTTTTCTCTCTTTCTCTGTACTACTGGTTGTTATCTCTCTCTCTGTACTGCTGGTTGTTATCTCTCTCTCTGTACTGCTGGTTGTTATCTCTCTCTCTCTGTACTGCTGGTTGTTATCTCTCTCTGTGCTGCTGGTTGTTATCTCTCTCTGTGCTGCTGGTTGTTATCTCTCTCTCTCTGCTGCTGGTTGTTATCTCTTTTTCTCTGTACTGCTGGTTGTTATCTCTCTCTCTGTACTGCTGGTTGTTATCTCTCTCTGTGCTGCTGGTTGTTATCTCTCTCTGTGCTGCTGGTTCTTATCTCTCTCTGTACTGCTGGTTGTTATCTCTCTCTGTGCTGCTGGTTGTTATCTCTCTCTCTCTCTGTACTACTGGTTGTTATCTCTCTCTGTACTGCTGGTTGTTATCTCTCTCTCTGTGCTGCTGGCTGTTATCTCTCTCTGCGCTGCTGGTTGTTATCTCTCTCTGTGCTGCTGGTTGTTATCTCTCTCTCTGTACTGCTGGTTGTTATCTCTCTCTCTGTACTGCTGGTTGTTATCTCTCCCTGTACTGCTGGTTGTTATCTCTCTCTGTGCTGCTGGTTGTTATCTCTCTGTGCTGCTGGTTGTTATCTCTCTCTGTGCTGCTGGTTGTTATCTCTCTCTCTGTACTACTGGTTGTTATCTCTCTCTGTACTGCTGGTTGTTATCTTTCTCTCTGTACTGCTGGTTGTTATCTCTCTCTCTGTACTGCTGGTTGTTATCTCGCTCTCTCTGTACTGCTGGTTGTTATCTCTCTCTGTACTGCTGGTTGTCATCTCTCTCTCTCTGTACTGCTGGTTGTTATCTCTCTCTGTACTGCTGGTTGTTATCTCTCTCTCTCCGCACTGCTGGTTGTTATCTCTCTCTCTGTACTGCTGGTTGTTATCTCTCTGTACTGCTGGTTGTTATCTCGCTCTCTGTACTGCTGGTTGTTATCTCTCTCTCTGTACTGCTGGTTGTTATCTCTCTCTCTGCACTGCTGATTGTTATCTCTCTCTCTCTCTGCACTGCTGGTTGTTATCTCTCTCTCTGTACTGCTGGTTGCTATCTCTCTCTATGCACTGCTGGTTGCTATCTCTCTCTCTCTGTACTGCTGGTTGTTATCTCTCTCTCTGTACTGCTGGTTGCTATCTCTCTCTGCCGTCTCAAATAGGGAAAACCAATCAAAACAATAAAAAAATCTCTCTCTCTCTGTACTGCTGGTTGTTATCTCTCTCTGTGCTGCTGGTTGTTATCTCTCTCTCTGTACTGCTGGTTGTTATCTCTCTCTCTGCCGTCTCAAATAGGGAAGACCAATCAAAACAAACGGACCGGCTCTTAGTCTGAAATCCCTGCTTCTTTTTTAAACTGGATGACTGGAACCATATTTCAGTCATAAAAATTGACCTTGTGTTTTATTGTTCTTGGGGCGTCCACACACTTTCAAAGAGTGTCAAAGTATTTTAAGATCATTATTTGAGTGGATATGTGTAGTTGGGTTCTTCGGTAGCCTAAGTAGTGTCCCAAATGGCACCCTATTCCACCCTGGTCAAAAGTAGTGCACTACATACGGTGCCCGTTTGTGATGCAACGTCAATTATCCCTCCAGGCAGGTTTGTCATGTTTTCATAACTGACACACAATAAACAGTGTTTAGCATTAACACGTCATTTCATCATAACTTACGACGACTGTGACCATGACAAATTCTCTCTTTGTCTCCATGGTGAAAGCAAAATAAAACAATTTTCCCATGACTTTAATGACAGTCTGCTGCTGTGTCCCAAATGGCACCCTATTCCCTATTTAGTGCCCTAATTTAGACCAGAGTGTTATAGGGGAAAGGGTGCCATTTTGGGATAGAAGTACAGTAAGGAGGAGAGCAACAGGAAAGTGATAGTGGTGTATTATGGAGGTGGACCTCTGATGTAAGTCTATCAGTCAAGCAGAGGGACACACTAATAACACTATACATTATACTCTCTCACACAAGGTCATACATTCATCCTCATGGCTAAATGGCTCCTTCAGAAAGGCTGGGCATTGGAGAGTTACGTGACCTACAAAAACGCAACGGTCAGAAGACTGGAGACTCCTGGCGACAATTCATCATTCTATATTTCTATTGAGGTTATCTACTTCCAAGGTTTTATACTTTCTAGTTTAAATGTCGGTGAAAATGTCTGGGGGGGGGGGGCAAGAAACATACGGGTTCACCCACCCAAAAATGTCAAATAAACAACCAGAAAACAACTGATACAACTGTTACTACTGATGCTAGCTTTAGCAACGGCATCTCGTTAGCTTTAGCAACGGCATCTTGTTAGCTTTAGCAACGGTGTTTCGTTAGCTTTAGCAACGGCATCTCGTTAGCTTTAGCAACGGCATCTTGTTAGCCTTAGCAACGGCGTTTCGTTAGCTTTAGCAACGGCATCTTGTTAGCTTTAGCAACGGCGTCTCGTTAGCTTTAGCAACGGCATCTTGTTAGCTTTAGCAACGGCGTCTCGTTAGCTTTAGCAACGGCGTCTCGTTAGCTTTAGCAACGGCGTCTCGTTAGCTTTAGCTGAACAACAGGAGAGGTTGGAGGAGGTGGTTACACGTCCTGTTGGTGCAGCAATTCAAGCAGTAGTGAGGGAACAAGTTGTTACCTTTTTTTGAGATCAGATGGACCTGGAATCAGTTCCAGATTTAATAGAAAAGGTGCATCACATTCAGACTGAGACAAAAGGAGCCTAAAAAGGGACGTAAACATCTGCACTTTGGATTTTGAGAAGATGCGGGTTCAAAAATGGCATCGCTTGAGGATCAAGACAGACGCAATAACGTGAGGGTCATGGGGATTTCTACAAACCGGGGGAGAGGGAGGTGATGCGATTGCTTTCCTGCAAGAAATCCTTCCCAAATGGATTCCGTCACTTGGTACTACTCCGATTCAAATGGAAAGGGTTCACAGGATCTACAACCAAAATACAAAGAAGGACAACCCCCAGACCTTCATGCTCTTCAACGTTCTCCGATACCAAGACCTCAACGCTATTCTACAAGGAGCGCTGGAAGCAAGAAAGAATGCGCCCGTCCAAGATGGCGGGAGAACCATACGTTTTTATGCAGACTACAGTTGCCTTCACCAAGCGAAAGGAAAGCATTTGCAGATGTCCAGAGGGAGTTGTACCCGCAGGGCATACCGTCTTTTCTGATCTATCCCGTTACCCTGCGACTTACTTTCAACGCTTAGAAACTCTCCTTCACCTCGGCATAAAGAGGCAGAGGAATTTCGGTGAAGTCTACCTGGCTACAGGTCTACACGCCCCCTCCCCCATTCCACCTGAGCTGTTACTACAAATCACCTGGCCTGGATGGCATTCTACCTGAGCTGTTACTACAAATCACCTGGCCTGGATGGCATTCCCCCTGAGCTGTTACTACAAATCACCTGGCCAGGATGGCATTCCACCTGAGCTGTTACTACAAATCACCTGGCCAGGATGGCATTCCACCTGAGCTGTTACTACAAATCACCTTGCCTGGATGGCATTCTACTTGAGCTGTTAATACAAATCACCTGGCCAGGATGGCATTCCACCTGAGCTGTTACTACAAATCACCTGGCCTGGATGGCATTCCACCTGAGCTGTTAATACAAATATACCACCGCTGCTATGCTAACAGAATGTGTTGTGTTCCTACCGCTGCTATGCTAACAGAATGTAGCAGCGGTGACCCGATGCTGTAGGTTCATGCTCTACAACATTCGCAGAGTACGACCCTGCCTCACACAGGAAGCGGCGCAGGTCCTAATCCAGGCACTTGTCATCTCTCGTCTGGATTACTGCAACTCGCTGTTGGCGGGGCTCCCTGTCTGTGCCATTAAACCCCTACAACTCATCCAGAATGCCGCAGCCCGTCTGGTGTTCAACCTTCCCAAGTTCTCTCACGTCACCCCGCTCCTCCGCACACTCCACTGGTTTCCAGTTGAAGCTCGCATCTGCTACAAGACCATGGTGCTTGCCTACGGAGCTGTGAGGGGAACGGCACCTCCGTACCTTCAGGCTCTGATCAGTCCCTACACCCAAAGAAGGGCACTGCGTTCATCCACCTCTGGCCAGCTGGCCCCCCTACCTCTGAGGAAGCACAGTTCCCGCTCAGCCCAGTCAAAACTGTTCGCTGCTCTGGCACCCCAATGGTGGAACAAGCTCCCTCACGACGCCAGGACAGCGAAGTCAATCACCACCTTCCGTAGACACCTGAAACCCCACCTCTTTAAGGAATACCTGGGATAGGATAAAGTAATCCTTCTAACCCCCCCCCCAAAAAAAAGATATAGATGTACTATTGTAAAGTGGTTGTTCCACTGGATATCATAAGGTGAATGCACCAATTTGTAAGTCGCTCTGGATAAGAGCGTCTGCTAAATGACATAAATGTAAATGTGTTGCTACCGTTGCTATGCTAACAGAATGTATTGTGTTCCTACCGCTGCTATGCTAACAGAATGTATTGTGTTCCTACCGCTGCTATGCTAACAGAATGTATTGTGTTCCTACCGCTGCTATGCTAACAGAATGTATTGTGTTCCTACCGCTGCTATGCTAACAGAATGTATTGTGTTCCTACCGCTGCTATGCTAACAGAATTTATTGTTTTTCTACCGCTGCTATGCTAACAGAATGGGTTCCTACCGCTGCTATGCTAACAGAATGTGTTCCTACCGCTGCTATGCTAACAGAATGTGTTGTGTTCCTACCTCTGCTATGCTAACAGAATGTGGTCCTACCGCTGCTATGCTAACAGAATGTATTGTGTTACTACCGCTGCTATGCTAACAGAATGTATTGTGTTCCTACCGCTGCTATGCTAACAGAATGTGTTGTGTTCCTACCGCTGCTATGCTAACAGAATGTGTTGTGTTCCTACCGCTGCCATGCTAACAGAATGTGTTCCTACCGCTGCTATGCTAACAGAATGTGTTCCTACCGCTGCCATGCTAACAGAATGTGTTATTACCGCTGCCATGCTAACAGAATGTGTTCCTACCGCTGCTATGCTAACAGAATGTGTTTCTACCGCTGCTATGCTAACAGAATGTGTTCCTACCGCTGCTATGCTAACAGAATGCGTTCCTACCGCTGCTATGCTAACAGAATGTGTTCCTACAGCTGCTATGCTAACAGAATGTGTTCATACGGGTGCTATGCTAACAGAATGCGTTCCTACTGCTAGCAGAATGGGAACCTGAGTGCTTTAACCACAACATTCCTGATTTGCATGGTAGAAGCTGTGCTCCAGTCAGTTAGCTAGCTACATTAAAAGCTCATTAAGCTGGGAAGGTGCCGCTAACACAGTCTTCGAAAATATCCAGACAAAACAACGACCAGCCAGACAGCACTAAGAAGACAAACAGACTCACATCCAGACTAAACAACGACCAGCCAGACAGCACTAAGAGGACAAACAGACTCACACCAGACTAAACAACGACCAGCCAGACAGCACTAAGAGGACAACAGACTCACATCCAGACTAAACAACGACCAGCCAGACAGCACTAAGAGGACAACAGACTCCCATCCAGACTAAACAACGACCAGTCAGACAGCACTAAGAAGACAAACAGACTCAGAGGGGTCCCTGCCAGATTTACTACTGGCCAAACCTGGCTGGAAGACTTGGGGCATGGCAGAAATTTTTAAATAGGACTGGCTAATTTTGTTCACTTAAAACCGTCCGAATCTACAGTAAAATCCTGTCGTCAAAGTGCTAACTCACCCTGGCTTTTACTTTGTCTCTGTCTTTGGCACAGTTGGCAGTGAGAGGTGACTGTTATAGTGGGTGTTGTAACTTCCCTGTCTGTGTTGCGGGTCAGGTACTATGGCAACGGCAGAGTTCATAGTTCATCCAGCAGGATGGCTGAAGAGGAACAGTTACCCAGCGTCTCTACAGAGCACAGAGCTGCACCACGAAAACACATCCAGGTACACACACACACACACACACACACACACACACACACACACACACACACCGTCTCTACTGAGCACAGAGCTACACCACAAACACACATCCAGGTACACACACACACACACACACACACACACACACACACACACACCGTCTCTACTGAGCACAGAGCTGCACCACGAAAATACATCCAGGTACACACACACACACACACCGTCTCTACTGAGCACAGAGGTGCCCCACAAACACACATCCAGGTACGCACACACACACACACACACACACACACACACACACACCATCTCTACAGAGCACAGAGCTGCACCACGAAAACACATCCAGGTACACACACACACACACACACACACACACACCGTCTCTACTGAGCACAGAGCTGCACCACAAACACACATCCAGGTACGCACACACACACACACACACACACCATTTCTACAGAGCACAGAGCTGCACCACGAAAACACATCCAGGTACACACACACACACACACACACACCGTCTCTACAGAGCACAGAGCTGCACCACAAACACACATCCAGGTACGCACACACACACACACACACACACACCGTCTCTACTGAGCACAGAGCTGCACCACGAAAACACATCCAGGTACGCACACACACACACACACACACACACACACACACACACACCGTCTCTACAGAGCACAGAGCTGCACCACGAAAACACATCCAGGTACACACACACACACACACACACACACACCGTCTCTGCAGAGCACAGAGCTGCACCACGAAAACACATCCAGGTACACACACACACACACACACATACACACACCGTCTCTACTGAGCACAGAGCTGCACCACAAACACACATCCAGGTACACACACACACGCGCAATGTATGAGAGAACACATAAACAAGGGTAAGAAATTAAGGCAATCATGGAAACCAACATCCTTCATTCTGACCATCATGTGGACCATATGTGTGTTGAATGATGCTTCCTGGTCTCTGACCATCATGTGAACTATGTGTGTGTTGAATGATGCTTCCTAGTCTCTGACCATCATGTGGACCATGTGTGTGTTTTGAATGATGCTTCCTGGTCTCTGACCATCATGTGGACCATGTGTGTGTTGAATGATGCTTCCTGGTCTCTGACCATCATGTGGACCATGTGTGTGTTGAATGATGCTTCCTGGTCTCCTGTGTGTTTGCAGAAGAAAAAGAAGAAAGTCCACAAAGTGCCGGCGGAGGTGATCAACGACCGTTCCACTGAGACCAGCAGCAACAGAGACCCGGCCTTCAACACTACAGAACCTGGTGAGACCACACACACAAAGCCCCAGCCTTCAACACTACAGAACCACACACACAAAGCCCCAGCCTTCAACACTACAGAACCTGGTGAGACCACACACACAAAGCCCCAGCCTTCAACACTACAGAACCACACACATAAAGGCCCATCCTTCAACACTACAGAACCAGACACACAAAGCCCCAGCCTTCAACACTACAGAACCACACACACAAAGGCCCATCCTTCAACACTACAGAACCACACACACAAAGGCCCATCCTTCAACACTACAGAACCAGACACACAAAGCCCCAGCCTTCAACACTACAGAACCACACACACAAAGCCCCGGCCTTCAACACTACAGAACCACACACACAAAGCCCCAGCCTTCAACACTACAGAACCACACACACAAAGGCCCATCCTTCAACACTACAGAACCAGACACACAAAGCCCCAGCCTTCAACACTACAGAACCACACACACAAAGCCCCGGCCTTGAAAACTACAGAACCACACACACAAAGCCCCGGCCTTCAACACTACAGAACCACACACACAAAGCCCCAGCCTTCAACACTACAGAACCTGGTGAGACCACACACACAAAGCCCCAGCCTTCAACACTACAGAACCAGACACACAAAGCCCCAGCCTTCAACACTACAGAACCACACACACAAAGCCCCGGCCTTCAACACTACAGAACCACACACACAAAGCCCCAGCCTTCAACACTACAGAACCACACACACAAAGCCCCAGCCTTCAACACTACAGAACCTGGTGAGACCACACACACAAAGCCCCAGCCTTCAACACTACAGAACCAGACACACAAAGCCCCGGCCTTCAACACTACAGAACCACACACACAAGCCCCAGCCTTCAACACTACAGAACCACACACACAAAGCCCCAGCCTTCAACACTACAGAACCTGGTGAGACCACACACACAAAGCCCCGGCCTTCAACACTACAGAACCACACGCTTTTAGGTTTTACTATCCTTGTGCGGACCTGAAATAGATTTCCATTCAAAATCCTATTTTCCCTAACCCCTAACCGTAAACCTAACCCTAATTGTAACCTTACCCCTAACCTTAACCCCCTAAGGTCGATGTCCGTGCTCCCGCTGAAATCTAATTGGCATAATAATACATTAAAAAAATGATATAGCATTAGTCAGTCCCCTGCTACTTGACATGCTGATAAAGCATTAGTCAGTCCTCTGCTACTTGACATGCTGATAAAGCATTAGTCAGTCCCCTGCTACTTGACATGCTGATAAAGCGTTAGTCAGTCCTCTGCTACTTGACATGCTGATAAAGCATTAGTCAGTCCTCTGCTACTTGACATGCTGATAAAGCATTAGTCAGTCCTCTGCTACTTGACATGCTGATAAAGCATTAGTCAGTCCCCTGCTACTTGACATGCTGATATAGCATTAGTCAGTCCTCTGCTACTTCAATGCTGATAAAGCATTAGTCAGTCCTCTGCTACTTGACATGCTGATAAAGCATTAGTCAGTCATCTGCTACTTGACATGCTGATATAGCATTAGTCAGTCCTCTTCTACTTGACATGCTGATAAAGCATTAGTCAGTCCTCTGCTACTTGACATGCTGATAAAGCATTAGTCAGTCCTCTGCTACTTGACATGCTGATAAAGCATTAGTCAGTCCTCTTCTACTTGACATGCTGATATAGCATTAGTCAGTCCTCTGCTACTTGACATGCTGATATAGCATTAGTCAGTCCTCTGCTACTTGACATGCTGATATAGCATTAGTCAGTCCTCTGCTACTTGACATGCTGATAAAGCATTAGTCAGTCCTCTGCTACTTGACATGCTGATATAGCATTAGTCAGTCCTCTGCTACTTGACATGCTGATATAGCATTAGTCAGCCCTCTGCTACTTGACATGCTGATATAGCATTAGTCAGTCCTCAACTACTTGACATGCTGATATAGCATTAGTCAGTCCTCTGCTACTTGACATGCTGATAAAGCATTAGTCAGTCCTCTGCTACTTGACATGCTGATAAAGCATTAGTCAGTCCTCTGCTACTTGACATGCTGATATAGCATTAGTCAGTCCTCTGCTACTTGACATGCTGATAAAGCGTTAATCAGTCCTCTGCTACTTGACATGCTGATAAAGCATTAGTCAGTCCTCTGCTACTTGACATGCTGATAAAGCATTAGTCAGTCCTCTGCTACTTGACATGCTGATATAGCATTAGTCAGTCCTCTGCTACTTGACATGCTGATAAAGAATTAGTCAGTCCTCTGCTACTTGAAGTGACATGAGTGTATCTGTTGGTAAACATAAACTCTGTGTTAAAAAGAATGCTTTAGAATGTGTTAAAAGCATGTATGAGCCTTTATAATGTCTTATAACAAGGTTTAATATGTCATCTCTACAATTGTCAACAGTCTCAAATTGTCTGTTATTTAGTCATTATGAGATGATTCTAAGACATTATAACGAGGTCATACTACAGAACTAGAACAAGTAGAACAGGCTTCCCCTTTTCAAGTCAATGGTGCCATAATGGACAGCCATTTTTTGTGTACCCATGAGTTTAGTGTTCCAGTCAAATCGCCACGGTGAGAGGTTGGAGACCTGTTCTATTGATTCTATTTCTATGCTCATGTATATTGAGTAGCAGCTCTGTGATGTGAATGTCTGTCCCTTTCCTGTCCTCCTCCTGTCCTTCTCTCTTCTCCTTTCTGTCCCGTCCTCTCCTCTCTGTTCTCCTCTGCTGTCCTCCTCCTCGCTGTCCTCCTCCTGTCCTTCTCTCTTCTCCTTTCTGTCCTCCTCCTCTTCTCTCTGTCCTCCTCCTGTCCTTCTCTCTTCTCCTTTCTGTCCTCCTCCTCTCTGTTCTCCTCTGATGTCCTCTTCCTCTCTGTCCTTCTCTCTTCTCCTCTCTGTCCTCTTCCTCTCTGTCCTCCTCCTGTCCTTCTCTCTTCTCCTTTCTGTCCTCCTCCTCTTCTCTCTGTCCTCCTCCTGTCCTTCTCTCTTCTCCTTTCTGTCCTCCTCCTCTCTGTTCTCCTCTGATGTCCTCTTCCTCTCTGTCCTTCTCTCTTCTCCTCTCTGTCCTCTTCCTCTCTGTCCTCCTCCTGTCCTTCTCTCTTCTCCTCTCTGTCATCCTCTGCTGTCCTCCTCTCTGTCCTCCTCCCCTCTCTGTCCTCCTCCTCTCCTGTCCTGTTCTCCAGTAGAGTCCTGCAGTGTAACTCCAGTCCCCACGTCCGTGTGCCACCTGTCCAGCTCCCTGAGCCAGCACCTCCCCTTCCCCCTGCGGGCCTCCCTGCCCCCCCCTAGCTCCCTACAGCCTGGTCTCCAACCTGGCCCCGTGCTGCCCGCCGGGCCCCCTGCTGAGTATCACTCTGACTCTGCAGAGTCCCTGGAGGAGATCCCCGTGGCCCTGGCACGACTGGGCACCTCCGCCATGGCAGGGACGTATACGGGTAGGACCGCTGCAGCTGGATCGTCTTCTCAACGCTCTCTACTGCTGCCTGCAGCCCGACCCCATCCCTCGCCCCAGCCCCGCACCAAGAGAAAGACCTCCACACACAGCAGCAGGACAGGGGGAGGAGGGGAGCAGAGGTTTGAGATGGCCGCCCAGCCTCCTACCGTTTACGTTAGTAGGAGTAGTGGACAGCCGGG
Source organism: Salmo trutta (assembly GCF_901001165.1). NCBI lineage: Eukaryota > Metazoa > Chordata > Actinopteri > Salmoniformes > Salmonidae > Salmo > Salmo trutta. Next base: position 40,921,976 of record NC_042968.1, on the reverse strand, counting down.
AGGAGGAGCACAGCCACGGGACAACAAACGCAGCAGCAGGCAGGCCAGCAGGAGAGGCCTGGAGCAGCCTGGTCCTGGGCCCAGCTCCAACCATAGCTCCAGGGCAGGCACCCCAATGGCGTAGACTAGCTCCCCGAGGATGGACCACTGGGCCCCAGGATGGAGCACTGCACCCTGGGCTGGAGGGCTGGCTGGCTGTGTAGCTAGCTGGCTGGCTGGCTGACTGACTGTCTGGCTGGCTATGTAACTGACTGGCTGGCTAGCTGGCCGTGTAACTGGCTGACTGACTGTCTGTCTGTCTGATTGACTGGTTGGCTGGCTAGCTGGCTGCGTAACTGGCTGGCTGGCTGTGTGGCTGGCTGGCTGGCTAGCTGGCTATGTAACTGACTGGCTGACTGACTGTCTGTCTGACTGGCTGGCTGGCTAGCCAGCTGCGTAACTGGCTGGCTGGCTGATTGTCTGACTGGCTGGCTGGCTGACTGGCTGGCTGATTGTCTGTCTGACTGGCTGGCTGGCTGGCTGGCTCATTGTCTGTCTGACTGGCTGGCTGACTGGCTGATTGTCTGTCTGACTGACTGGCTGGCTGGCTGGCTGGCTGATTGTCTGGCTGATTGTCTGTCTGTCTGTCTGTCTGTCTGGCTGGCTGGCTGGCTGGCTGGCTGGCTGACTGACTGACTGTCACATTGTTACCTTGATGACTAGGAAACACTGCATTTGATAGAGAGAGACCATCTCTGATGTAACATTGAGTGTTGATACAACCTATGCAAACTAAATAACTCAGCAGAACAGAATGGACTGACTGTCTGTTCTGGAAGAGTCTTGATACCACAGTCTCCACTATTCAACTATGACTACATCCCCAATGGCACCCTGTTTCCTATATAATGCACTACTTTAGCCCAGGGCCCAATGGCACCCTGTTTCCTATATAGTGCACTACTTTAGCCCAGGGCCCAATGGCACCCTGTTTCCTATATAGTGCACTACTTTAGCCCAGGGCCCTTAGAGCTAATAGGGTTTGTGATGCGTCCTCTAGGATTATAATCCCCACAATGCTAAATGATACCTGTGTTCACGTCTTCTGGTTAGTAATCACATATAGTTTATCATCATGTAAAACACACAGCTTTTAGTATTATTATACTTGTTGTTATTTAATCCTATTGAAAAGTCTTTCTGAATGAAGAAGCCTTGGTGATTTGTACTGGGAGTAAGATGCCTTTTCTTTATGCCTTCCCAGGTCTACACTTTGTAACCAAATGTTACCTGTTAAACTTTTTTAGAACTTTTTCATGGAAACACCATTTATTGTGTTGGTATGTTTTCTACCTGAGTCTTTTAGTTTGTTTATTGTTTACTCATCTGTCTGCTATGGTGACTCTCTGTCTGTCTGTCTGCCTGTCTGACTGCCTGTCTGACTGCTATGTTGTCTGTCTGACTGCAATGGTGTCTGTCTGTCTGCTATGGTGACTCTCTGTCTGTCTGTCTGTCTGACTGCTATGTTGTCTGTCTGACTGCAATGGTGTCTGTCTGTCTGCTATGGTGACTCTCTGTCTGTCTGTCTGTCTGACTGCTATGTTGTCTGTCTGACTGCAATGGTGTCTGTCTGTCTGCTATGGTGACTCTCTGTCTGTCTGCCTGTCTGACTGCTATGTTGTCTGTCTGTCTGCTATGGTGACTCTCTGTCTGTCTGTCTGCCTGTCTGACTGCTATGTTGTCTGTCTGACTGCAATGGTGTCTGTCTGTCTGCTATGGTGACTCTCTGTCTGTCTGTCTGCCTGTCTGACTGCTATGTTGTCTGTCTGACTGCAATGGTGTCTGTCTGTCTGCTATGGTGACTCTCTGTCTGTCTGTCTGCCTGTCTGACTGCTATGTTGTCTGTCTGACTGCAATGGTGTCTGTCTGTCTGCTATGGTGACTCTCTGTCTGTCTGCCTGTCTGACTGCCTGTCTGACTGCTATGTTGTCTGTCTGACTGCAATGGTGTCTGTCTGTCTGCTATGGTGACTCTCTGTCGGTCTGTCTGCCTGTCTGACTGCCTGTCTGACTGCTATGTTGTCTGTCTGACTGCAATGGTGTCTGTCTGACTGCAATGGTGACTCTCTGTCTGTCTGTCTGCCTGTCTGACTGCTATGTTGTCTGTCTGATTGCAATGGTGTCTGTCTGACTGCAATGGTGTCTGTCTGACTGCAATGGTGTCTGTCTGACTGCTATGGTGACTCTCTGTCTGTCTGTCTGCCTGTCTGACTGCTATGTTGTCTGTCTGACTGCAATGGTGTCTGTCTGACTGCAATGGTGACTCTCTGTCTGTCTGTCTGCCTGTCTGACTGCTATGTTGTCTGTCTGACTGCAATGGTGTCTGTCTGACTGCAATGGTGACTCTCTGTCTGTCTGTCTGCCTGTCTGACTGCTATGTTGTCTGTCTGACTGCAATGGTGTCTGTCTGACTGCTATGGTGACTCTCTGTCTGTCTGTCTGCCTGTCTGACTGCTATGTTGTCTGTCTGACTGCAATGGTGTCTGTCTGACTGCAATGGTGTCTGTCTGACTGCTATGGTGACTCTCTGTCTGTCTGCCTGTCTGACTGCTATGTTGTCTGTCTGACTGCAATGGTGTCTGTCTGACTGCAATGGTGTCTGTCTGACTGCAATGGTGACAGTCTGACTGCTATGGTGTCTGTCTGTCTGCCTGTCTGCTATGGTGACAGTCTGTCTGACTGCTATGGTGACAGTCTGTCTGCCTGTCTGTCTGTCTGACTGCTATGGTGACAGTATGTCTGCCTGTCTGTCTGTCTGACTGCTATGGTGACAGTCTGTCTGACTGCTATGGTAACAGTCTGTCTGCCTGTCTGTCTGTCTGACTGCTATGGTGACAGTCTGTCTGTCTGACTGCTATGGTGACAGTCTGTCTGCCTGTCTGTCTGTCTGACTGCTATGGTGACAGTCTGTCTGTCTGACTGCTATGGTGACAGTCTGTCTGTCTTACTGCAATGGTGACAGTCTGTCTGCCTGACTGCTATGTTGACAATCTGTCTGTCTGCTATGGTGACAGTCTGTCTGCCTGTCTGCCTGACTGCTATGGTGTCTGTCTGTCTGCTATGGTAACAGTCTGTCTGTCTGTATGACTGTCTGACTGCTATGGTGACAGTCTGTCTGTCTGCTATGGTGACAGTCTGTCTGTCTGCTATGCTGTCTGTCTGCCTGTCTGCTATGGTGTCTGTCTGTCTGTCAGTGCTGAGCATTAACTGAGATCACAGTAATTTTTTCAGTTTTTAAACAACTAATTGATGACATCGGTTCAATTATTTGAATTCCATTTATACTGAACAAAAATATCAACGCAACATGTAAAGGGTTATAAAATAAAAGATCCCAGTTTCATACGCACAAAAAGCTTGTTTCTCTCAAATATTGTGTACAAACTTGTTTACAGCCCTGTTAATGAGCAGTTCTTCTTTGCCAAGAGAATCCATCTACCTGACAGGTGTGGCATATGAAGAAGCTGATTAAACATTACACAGGTGCACCTTGTGCTGGGACAATAAAAGGCCACTCTAAAATGTGCAGTTCTGTCACACAACAATGCAACAGATATCTCAAGTTTTGAGGGAGCGTGCAATTGGAATGCTGACTGCAGGAATGTCCACCAGAACTGTTGCCAGATCATTTAATGTTAATTTCTCTACCATAAGCCGTATATCCAAACAACCTCACAACTGCAGACCATGTGTTTCCACGCCAGGCCAGGACCTCCACACCTAAGGAATCGTCTGAGACCAGCCACCATGACAGCTGATGAAACTGAGGAGTATTTCTGTCTGGAATAAAGTTATTTTGTGGAGAAAAACTCATTCTGATTGGCTGGGCCTGGCTCCCCAGTGGGTGAACTCATTTATCATCAGGGTGTTGAACCTCTCGGTGAACTCATTTATCATCAGGGTGTTGAACCTCTCGGTGAACTAATTTATCATCAGAGTATTAAACCTCTCGGTGAACTCATTTATCATCAGGGTGTTGAACCTCTCGGTGAACTAATTTATCATCAGGGTGTTAAACCTCTCGGTGAACTCATTTATCATCAGGATGTTAAACCTCTCGGTGAACTCATTTATCATCAGAGTGTTAAACCTCTCGGTGAACTCATTTATCATCAGAGTGTTAAACCTGTATGTTACTGTTCTACAGCCTCAGTCACACTTACTCCTGACTGTGTGTGTGTGTGTGTTTTACTGTTTTTTTGTCAGTGGCGATGCAGGATTTACAACACAGTTAAGTCCTTTCACAGGTAATCACCCCTTAAGGAACTGCTTTCCTCCTGTAACACACAAACACGTACGTACGCACACACACACACACACACACACACGCTCAGAGCCATGCTAAAGAAAGCACAGCCACCTGAGTAACTGTACAGTTGTTTTGCTGTGTCTCTTCTCATGCGTTTCGTTGTCTCTATGGTAACGTAGAAAACCACCACCATCCGTAACGACTCGCTGACGCGTTCCTAAAATCACTTTAATTCATTTGATTTAGCTCAACTCTCTACTGTTGAAACACACGGCAATAAGTCATCCCTAAAGCCAAGGCCCTGTCTTCCAAACAGCTATCATCCCTAAAGCCAAGGCCCTGTCTTCCAAACAGCTATCATCCCTAAAGCCAAGGCCCTGTCTTCCAAACAGCTATCATCCCTAAAGCCAAGGCCCTGTCTTCCAAACAGCTATCATCCCTAAAGCCAAGGCCCTGTCTTCCAAACAGCTATCATCCCTAAAGCCAAGGCCCTGTCTTCCAAACAGCTAGAAGTCAGCAGGTCCAGAGGTCCAGGCGTCCAGAGACTAAATGAGTGACTGTTTAGAACACTGATCTCTGATCTGAGACTAAAATGAGTGATAGGGTTAGAACACTGATCTCTGATCTGAGACTAAATGAGTGACGGGGTTTAGAACACTGATCTCTGATCTGAGACTAAATGACTGACGGGTTTAGAACACTGATCTCTGTTCTGAGACTAAATGAGTGACTGGTTAGAACACTGATCTCTGATCTGAGATTAAATGACTGACGGGTTTAGAACACTGATCTCTGATCTGAGACTAAATGAGTGACTGGTTAGAACACTGATCTCTGATCTGAGACTAAATGACTGACGGGTTTAGAACACTGATCTCTGATCTGAGACTAAATGACTGACGGGTTTAGAAAACTGATCTCTATTTTACCTTATGATCCCTGGAGACTAATGTAAAACCAGTCATATGGAAGCAGTGGTGTAAAGTACTTTAGTAGTACTTTGAAGTATTTTAACTTAAGTTGTTTTTTGTGGTATCTGTACATTACTTTTACTTCACTACATTCCTAAATAAAATAATGTACTTTTTACTCAATACATTTTACCCTGACACTCAAAAGTACTCGTTACATTTTGAATGTTTAGCAGGACAGGAAAATGGTCCAATTCACGCACTTATCAACATCCCTGGTCATCCCTACTGCCTCTGATCTGGAGGACTCACTAAACAGAAAACATCCCTGGTCATCCCTACTGCCTCTGATCTGGAGGACTCACTAAACAGAGAACATCCCTGGTTATCCCTACTGCCTCTGATCTGGAGGACTCACTAAACAGAGAACATCCCTGGTCATCCCTACTGCCTCTGATCTGGAGGACTCACTAAACAGAGAACATCCCTGGTCATCCCTACTGCCTCTGATCTGGTGGACTCACTAAACAGAAAACATCCCTGGTCATCCCTACTGCCTCTGATCTGGAGGACTCACTAAACAGAGAACATCCCTGGTCATCCCTACTGCCTCTTGATCTGGAGGACTCAATAAACAGAGAATATCCCTGGTCATCCCTACTGCCTCTGATCTGGAGGACTCACTAAACAGAGAACATCCCTGGTCATCCCTGCTGCCTCTGATCTGGAGGACTCACTAAACAGAGAACATCCCTGGTCATCCCTACTGCCTCTGATCTGGTGGACTCACTAAACAGAGAACATCCCTGGTCATCCCTACTGCCTCTGATCTGGAGGACTCACTAAACAGAAAACATCCCTGGTCATCCCTACTGCCTCTGATCTGGAGGACTCACTAAACAGAGAACATCCCTGGTCATCCCTACTGCCTCTTGATCTGGAGGACTCAATAAACAGAGAATATCCCTGGTCATCCCTACTGCCTCTGATCTGGAGGACTCACTAAACAGAGAACATCCCTGGTCATCCCTGCTGCCTCTGATCTGGAGGACTCACTAAACAGAGAACATCCCTGGTCATCCCTACTGCCTCTGATCTGGTGGACTCACTAAACAGAGAACATCCCTGGTCATCCCTACTGCCTCTGATCTGGAGGACTCACTAAACAGAGAACATCCCTGGTCATCCCTACTGCCTCTGATCTGGTGGACTCACTAAACAGAGAACATCCCTGGTCATCCCTACTGCCTCTGATCTGGAGGACTCACTAAACAGAGAACATCCCTGGTCATCCCTACTGCCTCTCATCTGGAGGACTCACTAAACAGAGAACATCCCTGGTCATCCCTACTGCCTCTGATCTGGAGGACTCACTAAACAGAGAACATCCCTGGTCATCCCTACTGCCTCTGATCTGGTGGACTCACTAAACAGAGAACATCCCTGGTCATCCCTACTGCCTCTGATCTGGAGGACTCACTAAACAGAGAACTTCCCTGGTCATCCCTACTGCCTCTGATCTGGAGGACTCACTAAACAGAGAACATCCCTGGTCATCCCTACTGCCTCTTATCTGGAGGACTCACTAAACAGAGAACATCCCTGGTCATCCCTACTGCCTCTGATCTGGAGGACTCACTAAACAGAGAACATCCCTGGTCATCCCTACTGCCTCTGATCTGGAGGACTCACTAAACAGAGAACATCCCTGGTCATCTCTACTGCCTCTGATCTGGCGGACTCACTAAACAGAGAACATCCCTGGTCATCTCTACTGCCTCTGATCTGGCGGACTCACTAAACAGAGAACATCCCTGGTCATCCCTACTGCCTGATCTGGAGGACTCACTAAACAGAGAACATCCCTGGTCATCCCTACTGCCTCTGATCTGGAGGACTCACTAAACAGAGAACATCACTGGTCATCCCTACTGCCTCTGATCTGGAGGACTCACTAAACAGAGAACATCCCTGGTCATCTCTACTGCCTCTGATCTGGCGGACTCACTAAACAGAGAAAATCCCTGGTCATCCCTACTGCCTGATCTGGAGGACTCACTAAACAGAGAACATCCCTGGTCATCCCTACTGCCTCTGATCTGGAGGACTCACTAAACAGAGAACATCCCTGGTCATCCCTACTGCCTCTTATCTGGAGGACTCACTAAACAGAGAACATCCCTGGTCATCCCTACTGCCTCTGATCTGGAGGACTCACTAAACAGAGAACATCCCTGGTCATCCCTACTGCCTCTGATCTGGAGGACTCACTAAACAGAGAACATCCCTGGTCATCTCTACTGCCTCTGATCTGGCGGACTCACTAAACAGAGAACATCCCTGGTCATCTCTACTGCCTCTGATCTGGCGGACTCACTAAACAGAGAACATCCCTGGTCATCCCTACTGCCTGATCTGGAGGACTCACTAAACAGAGAACATCCCTGGTCATCCCTACTGCCTCTGATCTGGAGGACTCACTAAACAGAGAACATCCCTGGTCATCCCTACTGCCTCTGATCTGGAGGACTCACTAAACACATGCATTTTTTTGTCAATGATTTCTGAGTGTCGGAGTGTGGCCCCTGGCAATCCATACATTTTAAAAACAAGAAAATGGTGCTGCCTGCTTTGCTTAATATAAGGAATTTGAAATGATTTATACTTTTACTTTTGATACTTAAGTATATTTATTTTACTCAAGTAGTATTTTACTGGGTGACTTTTACTTTTTACTTGAGTAACTTTCTATTAAAGTATCTATACTTTTACTCAAGTGTGACAATTGGGTAGTTTTTCCCAACACTGTATGGAAGCAAACTGAAATTCATATCAACATCCAATTTAACCCCTTTTCCACAGTGAAGTAGGCTATAATTATTCAGCATATTGTGTGCCCTCGTGATCTGTATGGATGAAATTTGAAGATCTGTGCCTTACTCAGTTTTATTTGATAATTTGTATCTTGTTAATAAATATTAGCCACTATTGATTGTGATTTGATCTTATAAATGTGAACAGACAACCCAGCTAACACATTTTGTTCGTCGGAAGTTGTGGGAACATATGTTTTTGTTTCTGGAAACGAATCCATACGTTTCCTGACCGGGTAAAACTGAACGTTTTTTGTTTTTAATGTTCTGAGAACGGAAGTGAACATTTCTCCCTGTTCTGGGAATGTAAATTTATAGGTTTTACTATGGTTCCCTGAACGTTTTTATGGGAGATTTCATTAACGTTCTGAGAACATGTTTCAATAAAACTTTTAATAACACTGTGAGCTTAGATTTTGGTTAAACTGTTTTGAACTTCCAGCACAGATAGGACACATGGAAATTAATTTGTTTAGACATTCACTTTTGTCTTATTGTGGCACAGCGTCAGTGAGATTTAAACGGCCAACACATCTGAACACACTTAACAAGATGGAGGACAGAGAGAGTTTTGTTGACGCTGAGAACAGAATATAGATGTTTTTAAATAACGTTCTTAGAATTCTTCTCTGAACGTTACTAACGTTTTCTTGTGGTTTTATAAACAATAGAGAACATTACTTTAAATATGAACCATGTAGGAAACCTGTAGGAAACGTTATGCCAAAGTATTGAAATTCCCAAAGAAGAACGTTTGTTTTTTTAACGTTCTCTGAACTATTTGAGAACATTCCCAATGTGAAATTAAACGTATCCATATTTGAACTTTTAGGAAATGTTCTGTTAAAGTAATGAAATACCAAGAAAAGTATTTTATTTTTCTATTTTTTGTTGTTGTTTGTATTATTGCTTAAATGTGCTGAGAATGTTTTAAAGCCTAGCAACTATACTGCACTATTCCCAGAACGTTGTGGGAAGGTTGTATACAAAAAATATATATATTTTTTTATTTCACCTATTTGAACCAGGTAGGCAAGTTGAGAACAAGTTCTCATTTACAATTGTAACCTGGCCAAGATAAAGCAAAGCAGTTCGACAACATACAACAACACAGAGTTACACATGGAGTAAAACAAACATACAGTCAATAATACAGTAGAAAAATAAGTCTATATACAATGTGAGCAAATGAGGTGAGATAAGGGAGGTAAAGGCAAAAAAAGGCCATGGTGTCGAAGTAAATACAATATAGCAAGTAAAACTAAAACTAAAATAACAATAGGACAACCACACTCTCACCAAGCTCTTAAGAAACATACGGTTCTCAGAACGTTATATGCTAGTTGTGAAGATGTGGCCAAGATCAGGAGGCAGGACGCATGTTACGGGCAGGTATAAACAGGGTGTAAAAGTAGTGCTCTGGGCCTTTACTAGTCCTGTATTAGCTGACCGATATAGCCGTCTGTAGGGCGGGGTAAAAATTCCTTCCTCACTTTTTTTCTCTGTCTCTCTCTCTCTCTCTCTCTCTCTCTCTCGCTCTGTGTCCCTTTCTCCCCCTCTTCAAATCAAAGCAACTTTTATTGGTCACGTGCGCCGTCTACAGGTGTAGACCTTTACAGTGAAATGTTTACTTACAAGCCCCTAACCAACAATGCAGTTTAAAAAAACTAAAGAATAAGAAATAAAAGTAACAAGTAATTAAAGAGCAGCAGTAAAATAACAAATAGCAGTGAGGTTATATACAGGGGACACCGGTGTCGAGGTAATTGAGGTAATATGTACATGTAGGTAGAGTTATTAAAGAGACTATGTATAGATAATAACAGAGAGTAGCAGTGGCGTAAAAGAGGAGGTGGGGCAATGCAAATGGTTTAGGTAGCCATTTAATTAGCTGTTCAGGAGTCTTATGGCATGGGGGTAGAAGCTGTTCAGAAGCCTCTTGGACCTAGTCTTGGTGCTCTGGTACCGCTTTCCGTTCAGTAGCAGAGAGAACAGTCTATGACTAGGGTGGCTGGAGTCTTTGACAATTTTTAGGGCTTTCCTCTGACACCGCCTGGTATAGAGGTCCTGGATGGCAGGAAGCTTGTCCCCAGTGATGTACTGGGCCGTCCCCTCTCTCCTCTCCCGTTCTCTCTTTCTCCCTCCCTCCCTCTCTCTTCCTTCCTGCCGGTTGGCTGGTTGCTGTGCTATCTATTTACAGTGTGTATATTGTTGTGTTGGGGTAACTGGTTGACTCTCTGGCACAGTTCCCCTTCTGCCTAGCTGTCTCCTGCTGCACAGTCCCGTCCCCAGCGGGAAGCCGAGGGGGTTACCTCGGCAACGGAACACTACGACATCATAACAGTGTCAATCAATGCCCGACCCCGGGCAGAGGAGAAGCATGAGGTCGAATGTGTCGACAGGAGAGGGAGGGAAGTGCATCCCAAACGGCTCTACATATGAACAGGGCCCATACAAAAGTAGTGCACTATGTAGGGAATATGTTTCCGTTTTGGGACACAGGCAGAGTCACCCCTCATTCTATTCTCCTGTAATCTACTGCTTCATGTGGCTACTGGAAGGAACGTTGATTCGTCATGTGGCTTTTCTTTAGAAAAGTTCTGGTAGTGCACATTCTTAGGATTTCTCTCTGAAAGTAGTGTACTCTACTGTCGTTGTCTTTGATGTGACCTCAACGTAGGGCTATTGCTGCAAAAGACAGCCAGCCCGAGGTTATCAGCCCGGACCCCTGTTACCCATATGTCTGTACTGCTAAAGCTGATGGACACCATATGTCTGTCTCTCTGTCTGTCTGTCTGTCTGTATTGTCTGTTTCTCTGTCTGTCTGTCTTGTCTGTTTCTGTCTGTCTGTCTGTCTTGTCTGTTTCTCTCTCTGTCTCTGTCTGTCTTTTCTGTCTCTGTCTGTCTGTCTGTCTGTCTGTATTGTCTGTTTCTCTCTCTGTCTCTGTCTGTCTGTCTTGTCTGTCTCTGTCTGTCTGTCTTGTCTGTTTCTCTCTCTGTCTCTGTCTGTCTGTCTGTCTGTCCCACACAGAGTATCTGATGTATATGATCCTGTCTGGGTGGTAGAGTTGTAATATAATGATCCTGTCTGGGTGGTAGAGTTGTAATATAATGATCCTGTCTGGATGGTAGAGTTGTAATATAAGGATCCTGTCTGGATGGTAGAGTTGTAATATAATAATCCTGTCTAGGTGGTAGAGTTGTAATATAATGATCCTGTCTGGGTGGTAGAGTTGTAATATAATGATCCTGTCTGGATGGTAGAGTTGTAATATAATGATCCTGTCTAGGTGGTAGAGTTGTAATATAATGATCCTGTCTAGGTGGTAGAGTTGTAATATAATGATCCTGTCTGGGTGGTAGAGTTGTAATATAATGATCCTGTCTGGATGGTAGAGTTGTAATATAATGATCCTGTCTAGGTGGTAGAGTTGTAATATAATGATCCTGTCTGGATGGTAGAGTTGTAATATAATGATCCTGTCTGGATGGTAGAGTTGTAATATAATGATCCAGTCTGGGTGGTAGAGTTGTAATATAATGATCCAGTCTGGATGGTAGAGTTGTAATATAAGGATCCTGTCTGGGTGGTAGAGTTGTAATATAATGATCCTGTCTGGATGGTAGAGTTGTGTGTGGTTGGGCGGAGGAATCAGAAGATGTTTGTGGTCGATGGCGTCAGCGTAGGACAGTGTGATGTTGAAATGTGTTGTGTGCTGTTGCTAAGTGTCCTGCCCACTGCCACCTTCCAGCATGACTGGGCTGTTTTGTAGTCCTTTACTGCTCGTTTTCATGCATGATCCCAAATGGCACCCTATTCCCTATGTAGTGCAGCACCCTATTCCCTAAAGTAGTGCACTATATAGGAAATAGGGTGCCATTTGGGACACATGCGTGGTCTCCGGCACACTGGTACGGTATTCTTGCATGATTCAACAATGTGTTTTATACATCTCAAACCTACAGTTTTGTCAATAGACATTTATCAGGGATTTCATTTCTATTTCAAACACTGAGTTTGTTCCTCCGTGCAGGTAGATTTGCAGTACAGGTGTGCTAACAGTCCTCTTTTCAGCAGGTTAACATCACACACTGAGTTTGTTCCACCGTGCAGGTAGATTTGCAGTACAGGTGTGCCAACAGTCCTCTTTTTAGCAGGTTAACATCAAACATGCTTCCTGCCCTCAGAGCATCACACACACTCTCACACACACACACACTCTCACACACACACACTCTGACACACACACACACACACACACTCTCACATAAACACTCTCACACACACTCTCTCTCACACACACGCACACACACTCTCTCTCACACACGCACACACACACACACACTCTCTCTCACACACACACACACTCTCGCACACACTCTCTCACACACACACACTCTAACTCACAAACGCTTCTCTGCACAGATTCTCTTTTTTATTAAAAGCTGTAATATATTGATAACGTCCCAAATGTTCCCTATTCCCTATATAGTGCACTACTTTTGATAGGGCCCTGGTCAGAAGTAGGTAACAGGGTACCATTTGAGATGCAGCCGTACTCACTAGGCGGTACCACATGCCCGAGCCACCCAGAGTTTTAACTTCACAGAAGGAATGTGCCCCGGACAGATTGTTGTGCTTATCGTTGCGCCGCCCAGGCCTGACGTTTTTTTCTTTTCTTTTCTATTTGCTATTGCTGGTTTCCATAGAAACATCATCTGTCCGTCTTTCTCGGTAGTAGTGGGCTGGTCAGCAGGCCTACCGGTCGTTTGTTGCAGTCGTCACGGTAACGGCGTGGAATACAACACAAGACTGGAATGCACAGTTACGCTGCTGTTTCTGATGGCATTTACTGACCTGTAGACCTCTCCTTCCTGTTCACCCTCCACTCCCCTCTTCCCTCCATCCTCCACCCCCTCTTCCCTCCCACCATTCATCCTTCCATCCTCCCCTCTTCCCACCATCCTCCATCCATCCCTCCATCCTCCACCCCCCTCTTCCATCCATCCCTCTATTCTCCTCTTCCCTCCATTCATCCCTCCATCCTCCATCTATCCTCCATACTAGTAGTAGTAGTACTACCAATAGTAGTAGTAGTAGTAGTAGTAGTACCAGTAGTAGTAGTAGTAGTAGTAGTAGTAGTAGTAGTAGTAGTAGTAGTAGTAGTAGTGGTGGTGGTGGTGGTAGCAATAGTAGTGGTGGTGGTGGTGGTAGTAGCAATAGTAGTAGTAGTAGTAGTGGTGGTGGTGGTAGTAGCAATAGTAGTAGCAGTAGCAATAGTAGTAGTAGTACCAATAGTAGTAGTAGTAGTAGTAGTAGTACCAATAGTAATAGTAGTAGTAGTAGTAGTAGTAGTAGTAGTAGTAGTAGTAGCAGCAGAAATAGTAGCAGCAGTAGTAGTAGTAGTATCAATAGTACCAATAATAGTAGTATTATTAGTAGTAGTAGTATCAGTAGTACCAGTAGTGGTAGTAGTAGTACCAATAGTGGTAGTAGTAGTAGTAGTAGTGGTAATAGTAATAGTAATACCAGTAGTAGTAGTACCAGTAGTAGTAGCAGAAGTAGTAGTAATAGCAGTAGTAGTAGTAGTGCCAATAGCAGTAGTAGTACCGATAGTAGTAGTGGTGGTGGTGGTAGTGGCAGTACCAATAGTAGTAGTACCAATAGTAGAAGTAGTAGTACCACCAATAGTAGTAGTACTGGTGGTGGTAGTAGTAGTAGCAGTACCAATAGTAGTAGTAGTACCAATAGTAGTAGTGGTGGTGGTGGTAGTAGTACCAATACCAGTAGAAGTAGTGGTAGTAGTAGTAGTAGTAGTAGTAGTAGTAGTAGTAGTAGTAGTAGTACCACTACTAGCAGTAGTAGTAGTGGTGGTGATAGTAGTAGTACCAGTAGTAGTAGTCGTAGTGGTAGTAGTTGTGGTAGTGGTAGTTGTAGTAGTAGTGGTGGTGGTGGTGGTAGTAGTTGTAGTAGGAGTGGTAGTGGTGGTGGTAGTTGTAGTAGCAGTGGTGGTAGTGGTGGTGTTTGTAGTAGTGGTAGTAGTAGTGGTGGTAGTTGTAGTAGTGGTGGTGGTGGTGGTAGTTGTAGTAGTAGTGGTGGTAGTGGTGGTGTTTGTAGTAGTGGTAGTAGTAGTAGTGGTAGTGGTGGTAGTGGTGGTGTTAGTAGTGGTAGTTGTAGTAGTAGTGGTGGTGGTAGTAGTAGTGGTAGTTGTGGTAGTTGTAGTAGTAGTGGTAGTAGTAGTGGTAGTGGTAGTTGTAGTAGTGGTAGTTGTAGTGGTGGTGGAGGTGGTAGTTGTGGTAGTAGTGGTGGTGGTAGTAGTAGTAGTAGTAGTGGTAGTTTTAGTATTGGTATTTGTAGTAGTGGTGGTGGTGGTGGTAGTTGTAGTGGTGGTGGTGGTAGTTGTAGTAGTGGTAGTAGTAGTGGTGGTAGTTGTAGTAGTGGTAGTTGTAGTAGTGGTGGTGGTGGTGGTGGTAGTTGTAGTAGTAGTGGTGGTAGTGGTGGTGTTTGTAGTAGTGGTAGTAGTAGTAGTGGTAGTGGTGGTAGTGGTGGTGTTAGTAGTGGTAGTTGTAGTAGTAGTGGTGGTGGTAGTAGTAGTGGTAGTTGTGGTAGTTGTAGTAGTAGTAGTGGTAGTAGTAGTGGTAGTGGTAGTTGTAGTAGTGGTAGTTGTAGTGGTGGTGGAGGTGGTAGTTGTGGTAGTAGTGGTGGTGGTAGTAGTAGTAGTAGTAGTGGTAGTTTTAGTATTGGTATTTGTAGTAGTGATGGTGGTGGTGGTAGTTGTAGTGGTGGTGGTGGTAGTTGTAGTGGTGGTGGTGGTAGTTGTAGTAGTAGAGTGGTAGTTGTAGTGGTGGTGGTAGTAGTGGAAGTAGTGGTAGTGGTGGTGGTAGTAGTGGAAGTAGTAGTAGTAGTAGTGGTAGTTGTGGTAGTGGTGGTGTTAGTAGTTGTAGTAGTGGTGGTGGTGGTAGTAGTAGTGGTAGTTGTTGTAGTAGTGGTGGTGGTGGTGGTAGTTGTAGTAGCAGTGGTAGTTGTAGTAGTAGTGGTGGTGGTTGTAGTAGTAGTGGTAGGTGTAGTGGTGGTGGTGGTGGTTGTAGTAGTAGTACCACTAGTAGTAGTAGTGGTGGTGGTAATGGTAGTTGTAGTGGTGGTGGTGGTAGTGGTAGTTGTAGTGGTGGTGGAGGTGGTAGTTGTGGTAGTGGTAGTAGTAGTTGTAGTAGTAGTAGTGGTAGTTGTAGTAGTAGTGGGGGTGGTGGTAGTTGTAGAGGTGGTGGTAGTTGTGGTGGTGGTAGTGGTAGTAGTAGTAGTGGTGGTGGTAGTTGTAGTAGTAGTGGTGGTGGAGGTGGTGGTTGTAGTAGTAGTGGTGGTGGTAGTTGTAGTGGTGGTGGTGGTAGTTGTAGTGGTGGAGGTGGTAGTTGTGGTAGTTGTAGTGGTGGTGGTGGTGGTAGTTGTAGTAGTATTAGTAGTACCACTAGTAGTAGTAGTAGTAGCAGTACCAATAGTAGTAGTAGTGGTGGTGGTAGTAGTTGTAGTCGTAGTAGTGGCGGTGGTGGTGTTAGTTGTAGTAGTGGTGGTGGGAGTTGTAGTGGTGGTGGAGGTGGTGGTAGTTGTAGTGGTAGTAGTAGTAGCAGTACCAATGGTAGTACCACTAGTAGTAGTAGTAGTAGTAGTAGTAGTAGTAGTAGTAGCAGTACCAATAGTAGTAGTAGTGGTGGTGGTAGTTGTAGTGGTGGTGGAGGTGGTGGTTGTAGTAGTAGTGGTTGTGGTAGTTGTAGTAGTAGTGGAGGTGGTGGTTGTAGTAGTAGGGGTGGTAGTGGTAGTTGTAGTAGTAGTGGTGGTGGAGGTGGTGGTTGTAGTAGTAGTGGTGGTGGTAGTTGTAGTGGTGGTGGTGGTAGTTGTAGTGGTGGTGGTGGTAGTTGTAGTAGTAGTAGTGGTGGTAGTGGTAGTTGTAGTAGTAGAGGTGGTGGTTGTAGTAGTAGTGGTGGTGGTAGTTGTAGTAGTAGTGGTGGAGGGTGTAGTTGTAGTGGTGGTGGTAGTTGTAGTAGTAGTAGTATTAGTACCACTAGTAGTAGTAGTGGTGGTGGTAGTCGTTGTAGTAGTAGTGGCGGTGGTAGTGGTGGTGTTAGTTGTAGTAGTAGTGGTGGTGGTAGTAGTAGTAGTGTTGGAGGTGGTGGTAGTTGTAGTGGTGGTAGTA
The DNA here is from genome assembly GCF_901001165.1 of Salmo trutta. NCBI lineage: Eukaryota > Metazoa > Chordata > Actinopteri > Salmoniformes > Salmonidae > Salmo > Salmo trutta. The sequence goes on along the minus strand of NC_042968.1, from coordinate 40,905,719 downwards.
GTAGTAGCAGTACCAATAGTAGTACCACTAGTAGTAGTAGTAGTAGTAGCAGCAGTACCAATAGTAAAGGTGGTGGTTGTAGTAGTAGCAGTACCAATAGTAGTAGTAGTGGTGGTGGTAGTAGTAGTAGTAGTGGCGGTGGTAGTGGTGGTGTTAGTTGTAGTAGTAGTGGTGGTGGTGGTAGTTGTAGTGGTAGTAGTAGTAGTAGTGGTAGTTGTAGTAGTGGTGGTAGTGGTGGTGTTAGTAGTTGTAGTAGTGGTGGTGGTGGTAGTAGTAATGGTAGTTGTTGTAGTAGTGGTGGTGGTAGTTGTAGTAGTAGTGGTGGTGGTTGTAGTAGTAGTGGTAGGTGTAGTGGTGGTGGTGGTGGTTGTAGTAGTAGTACCACTAGTAGTAGTAGTGGTGGTGGTAATGGTAGTTGTAGTGGTGGTAGTGGTAGTTGTAGTGGTGGTGGAGGTGGTAGTTGTGGTAGTAGTAGTTGTAGTAGTAGTAGTGGTAGTTGTAGTAGTAGTGGGGGTGGTGGTAGTTGTAGTGGTGGTGGTAGTTGTGGTGGTGGTAGTTGTAGTAGTAGTGGTGGTGGAGGTGGTGGTTGTAGTAGTAGTGGTGGTGGTAGTTGTAGTGGTGGTGGTGGTAGTTGTAGTGGTGGAGGTGGTAGTTGTAGTAGTGGTGGTAGTTGTAGTGGTGGTGGTGGTGGTAGTTGTAGTAGTAGTAGTAGTACCACTAGTAGTAGTAGTAGTAGCAGTACCAATAGTAGTAGTAGTGGTGGTGGTAGTAGTTGTAGTCGTAGTAGTGGCGGTGGTGGTGTTAGTTGTAGTAGTGGTGGTGGGAGTTGTAGTGGTGGTGGAGGTGGTGGTAGTTGTAGTGGTAGTAGTAGTAGCAGTACCAATGGTAGTACCACTAGTAGTAGTAGTAGTAGTAGTAGTAGTAGTAGCAGTACCAATAGTAGTAGTAGTGGTGGTGGTAGTTGTAGTGGTGGTGGAGGTGGTGGTTGTAGTAGTAGTGGTTGTGGTAGTTGTAGTAGTAGCGGAGGTGGTGGTTGTAGTAGTAGGGGTGGTAGTGGTAGTTGTAGTAGTACTGGTGGTGGAGGTGGTGGTTGTAGTAGTAGTGGTGGTGGTAGTTGTAGTGGTGGTGGTGGTAGTTGTAGTGGTGGTGGTGGTAGTTGTAGTAGTAGTAGTGGTGGTAGTGGTAGTTGTAGTAGTAGAGGTGGTGGTTGTAGTAGTAGTGGTGGTGGTAGTTGTAGTAGTAGTGGTGGAGGGTGTAGTTGTAGTGGTGGTGGTAGTTGTAGTAGTATTAGTACCACTAGTAGTAGTAGTGGTGGTGGTAGTCGTTGTAGTAGTAGTGGCGGTGGTAGTGGTGATGTTAGTTGTAGTAGTAGTGGTGGTGGTAGTAGTAGTAGTAGTAGTGGTGGAGGTGGTGGTAGTTGTAGTGGTGGTAGTAGTAGTAGCAGTACCAATAGTAGTACCACTAGTAGTAGTAGTAGTAGTAGCAGCAGTACCAATAGTAGAGGTGGTGGTTGTAGTAGTAGCAGTACCAATAGTAGTAGTAGTGGTGGTGGTAGTAGTAGTAGTAGTGGCGGTGGTAGTGGTGGTGTTAGTTGTAGTAGTAGTGGTGGTGGTAGTAGTAGTGGTGGAGGTGGTGGTAGTTGTAGTGGTAGTAGTAGTAGTAGTGGTAGTTGTAGTAGTGGTGGTAGTGGTGGTGTTAGTAGTTGTAGTAGTGGTGGTGGTGGTAGTAGTAGTGGTAGTTGTTGTAGTAGTGGTGGTGGTAGTTGTAGTAGTAGTGGTTGTGGTTGTAGTAGTAGTGGTAGGTGTAGTGGTGGTGGTGGTGGTTGTAGTAGTAGTACCACTAGTAGTAGTAGTGGTGGTGGTAATGGTAGTTGTAGTGGTGGTAGTGGTAGTTGTAGTGGTGGTGGAGGTGGTAGTTGTGGTAGTAGTAGTTGTAGTAGTAGTAGTGGTAGTTGTAGTAGTAGTGGGGGTGGTAGTAGTTGTAGCGGTGGTTGTAGTTGTGGTGGTGGTAGTGGTAGTAGTAGTAGTGGTGGTGGTAGTTGTAGTAGTAGTGGTGGTGGAGGTGGTGGTTGTAGTAGTAGTGGTGGTGGTAGTTGTAGTGGTGGTGGTGGTAGTTGTAGTGGTGGAGGTGGTAGTTGTAGTAGTAGTGGTGGTGGTAGTTGTAGTAGTAGTGGTGGTGGTGGTGGTAGTAGTAGTAGTGGTGGAGGTGGTGGTAGTTGTAGTGGTGGTAGTAGTAGTAGCAGTACCAATAGTAGTACCACTAGTAGTAGTAGTAGTAGTAGCAGCAGTACCAATAGTAGAGGTGGTGGTTGTAGTAGTAGCAGTACCAATAGTAGTAGTAGTGGTGGTGGTAGTAGTAGTAGTAGTGGCGGTGGTAGTGGTGGTGTTAGTTGTAGTAGTAGTGGTGGTGGTAGTAGTAGTGGTGAAGGTGGTGGTAGTTGTAGTAGTAGTGGTAGTTGTAGTAGTGGTGGTAGTGGTGGTGTTAGTAGTTGTAGTAGTGGTGGTGGTGGTAGTAGTAGTGGTAGTGGTGGTAGTTGTAGTAGTAGTGGTGGTGGAGGTGGTGGTTGTAGTAGTAGTGGTGGTGGTAGTTGTAGTGGTGGTGGTGGTAGTTGTAGTGGTGGAGGTGGTAGTTGTAGTAGTAGTGGTGGTGGTAGTTGTAGTAGTAGTGGTGGTGGTGGTGGTAGTTGTAGTAGTAGTAGTAGTAGTAGTACCACTAGTAGTAGTAGTAGTAGCAGTACCAATAGTAGTAGTAGTGGTGGTGGTAGTAGTTGTAGTCGTAGTAGTGGCGGTGGTGGTGTTAGTTGTAGTAGTAGTGGTGGTGGTAGTTGTAGTGGTGGTGAAGGTGGTGGTAGTTGTAGTAGTAGTGGTGGTGGTGGTGGTAGTTGTAGTTTTAGTAGTAGTAGTAGTACCACTAGTAGTAGTAGTAGTAGCAGTACCAATAGTAGTAGTAGTGGTGGTGGTAGTAGTTGTAGTCGTAGTAGTGGCGGTGGTGGTGTTAGTTGTAGAAGTAGTGGTGGTGGTAGTTGTAGTGGTGGTGGAGGTGGTGGTAGTTGTAGTGGTAGTAGTAGTAGCAGTACCAATGGTAGTACCACTAGTAATAGTAGTAGTAGTAGCAGTACCAATAGTAGTAGTAGTGGTGGTGGTGGTGGTAGTTGTAGTGGTGGTGGTGGTTGTAGTAGTAGTGGTTGTGGTAGTTGTAGTAGTAGTGGAGGTGGTGGTTGTAGTAGTAGGGGTGGTGGTAGTTGTAGTGGTGGTGGTTGTAGTTGTAGTGGTGGTAGTGGTAGTTGTAGTAGTAGTGGTGGTGGAGGTGGTGGTTGTAGTAGTAGTGGTGGTGGTAGTTGTAGTAGTAGTGGTGGTGGTGGTAGTTGTAGTGGTGGTGGTGGTAGTTGTAGTAGTAGTGGTGGTAGTGGTAGTTGTAGTAGTAGTGGTGGTGGAGGTGGTGGTTGTAGTAGTAGTAGTGGTGGTGGTAGTTGTAGTAGTAGTGGTGGAGGGTGTAGTTGTAGTAGTAGTGGTGGTGGTAGTTGTAGTAGTAGTAGTATTAGTACCACTAGTAGTAGTAGTGGTGGTGGTAGTCGTTGTAGTAGTAGTGGCGGTGGTAGTGGTGGTGTTAGTTGTAGTAGTAGTGGTGGTGGTAGTAGTAGTAGTAGTGGTGGAGGTGGTGGTAGTTGTAGTGGTAGTAGTAGTAGCAGTACCAATAGTAGTACCACTAGTAGTAGTAGTAGTAGCAGCAGTACCAATAGTAGTGGTGGTGGTGGTAGTTGTAGTAGTAGTAGCAGTACCAATAGTAGTAGTAGTGGTGGTGGTAGTAGTTGTAGTAGTAGTGGCGGTGGTAGTGGTGGTGTTAGTTGTAGTAGTAGTGGTGGAGGTGGTGGTAGTTGTAGTGGTAGTAGTAGTAGCAGTACCAATAGTAGTACCACTATTAGTAGTAGTAGTAGTAGCAGTACCAATAGTAGTGGTGGTGGTGGTAGTTGTAGTGGTGGTGGTGGTGGTAGTAGTAGTAGTAGTAGTAGTACCACTAGTAGTGGTGGTGGTAGTAGTAGCAGTACCAATAGTAGTAGTAGTGGTGGTGGTAGTAGTTGTAGTGGCGGTGGTGGTGTTAGTTGTAGTAGTAGTAGTGGTGGTGGTAGTTGTGGAGGTGGTGGTAGTTGTAGTGGTAGTAGTAGTAGCAGTACCAATAGTAGTACCACTAGTAGTAGTAGTAGTAGTAGTATTAGTATCAATAGTAGTGGTGGTGGTGGTAGTTGTAGTAGTAGTGGTGGTGGTAGTTGTAGTGGTGGTGGAGGTGGTGGTTGTAGTAGTAGTGGTGGTGGTAGTTGTAGTGGTGGAGGTGGTAGTTGTAGTAGTAGTGGTGGTGGTAGTAGTAGTGGTGGAGGTGGTAGTTGTAATAGTAGTGGTGGTGGTAGTAGTAGTGGTGGTGGTGGTGGTAGTTGTAGTAGTAGTGGTGGTGGTGGTGGTAGTTGTAGTAGTAGTAGTAGTAGTAGTAGTACCAATAGTAGTAGTAGTGGTGGTGGTGGTGGTAGTTGTAGTGGTGGTGATGGTTGTTGTAGTAGTGGTTGTGGTAGTTGTAGTAGTAGTGGAGGTGGTGGTTGTAGTAGTAGGGGTGGTGGTAGTTGTAGTGGTGGTGGTGGTAGTTGTAGTGGTGGTAGTGGTAGTTGTAGTAGTAGTGGTGGTGGAGGTGGTGGTTGTAGTAGTAGTGGTGGTGGTAGTTGTAGTAGTAGTGGTGGTGGTGGTAGTTGTAGTGGTGGTGGTGGTAGTTGTAGTAGTAGTGGTGGTAGTGGTAGTTGTAGTAGTAGTGGTGGTGGAGGTGGTGGTTGTAGTAGTAGTGGTGGTGGTAGTTGTAGTAGTAGTGGTGGAGGGTGTAGTTGTAGTAGTAGTGGTGGTGGTAGTTGTAGTAGTAGTAGTAGTATTAGTACCAATAGTAGTAGTAGTGGTGGTGGTAGTCGTTGTAGTGGCGGTGGTAGTGGTGGTGTTAGTTGTAGCAGTAGTGGTGGTGGTAGTAGTAGTAGTAGTGGTGGAGGTGGTGGTAGTTGTAGTGGTAGTAGTAGTAGCAGTACCAATAGTAGTACCACTAGTAGTAGTAGTAGTAGCAGCAGTACCATTAGTAGTGGTGGTGGTGGTAGTTGTAGTGGTGGTGGTAGTTGTAGTAGTAGCAGTACCAATAGTAGTGGTAGTGGTGGTGGTAGTAGTTGTAGTAGTAGTGGCGGTGGTAGTGGTGGTGTTAGTTGTAGTAGTAGTGGTGGTGGTAGTAGTAGAAGTGGTGGTCGTAGTTGTAGTGGTAGTAGTAGTAGCAGTACCAATAGTAGTACCACTAGTAGTAGTAGTTGTAGTAGCAGTACCAATAGTAGTGGTGGTGGTGGTAGTTGTAGTGGTGGTGGTGGTGGTAGTTGTAGTAGTAGTAGTACCACTAGTAGTGGTGGTGGTAGTAGTAGCAGTACCAATAGTAGTAGTAGTGGTGGTGGTAGTAGTTGTAGTGGCGGTGGTGGTGTTAGTTGTAGTAGTGGTGGTGGTAGTTGTGGTGGTAGTTGTAGTGGTAGTAGTAGTAGCAGTACCAATAGTAGTACCACTAGTAGTAGTAGTAGCAGTACCAATAGTAGTAGTAGTGGTGGTGGTGGTAGTTGTAGTAGTAGTGGTGGTGGTAGTTGTAGTGGTGGAGGTGGTAGTAGTGGTGGTGGTAGTAGTAGTTGTGGAGGTGGTAGTTGTAATAGTAGTGGTGGTGGTAGTAGTAGTGGTGGTGGTGGTGGTAGTTGTAGTAGTAGTGGTGGTGGTGGTGGTAGTTGTAGTAGTATTAGTAGTAGTAGTAGTAGTACCACTAGTAGTAGTAGCAGTACCAATAGTAGTGGTGGTGGTAGTAGTTGTAGTGTTAGTGGTGGTGTTAGTTGTAGTAGTAGTGGTGGTGGTGGTAGTAGTATTAGTATTAGTAGTAGTAGTAGTGGTGGAGGTGGTGGTAGTTGTAGTGGTAGTAGTAGTAGCAGTACCAATAGTAGTACCACTAGTAGTAGTAGTAGTAGTAGTAGTAGTAGCAGTACCAATAGTAGTAGTAGTAGTGGTGGTGGTGGTAGTTGTAGTGGTGGTGGTGGTGGTAGTTGTAGTAGTAGTAGTAGTACCACTAGTAGTAGTAGTAGTAGCAGTACCAATAGTAGTAGTAGTGGTGGTGGTAGTAGTAGCAGTACCAATAGTAGTGGTGGTTGTAGTGGTGGTGGTAGTACCAGTAGTAGTAGTAGTGGTGTTGGTAGTAGTAGTAGTAGTAGTAGTGGTGTTGGTAATAGTAGTAGTAGTATTAGTTGTAATAGTAGTGTCATTGACCATGTGATGGTTTACTAATAGTTTTTCCCAGTGTCCACAGAAGTGTGGAGGTTGGACATCTGTTTCCTCTTCTTTCCTCACCCTCTTCCTGCTTTCCTCTCATCTCTCCATCGCGGGGCCAGAATGAGCTAATAATGAGCCATGATGAGTGTTCCTCAACAGACCGAAGGGAACTTAACAAGAAGAGAGGAAGAAGTGCAGGTCTTCAGGTTGTAATGTGAACAGCAGGACAGACTGCTCATTAAAAGCAGCTCACTGCATCGTCACAAACACACAGGGGCTTTTATGAGAACAGAACAGAGGAAAGCCCTAAAAATTGTCAAAGACTCCAGCCATCCTAGTCATAGACTGTTCTCTCTGCTACCGCACGGAAAGCGGTACCGGAGCGCCAAGACTAGGTCCAAGAGGCTTCTGAATAGCTTCTACCCCCAGGCCATAAGACTCCTGAACATCTAGTCAAATGGCTACCCAGACTATTTGCATTGCCCCCCCCCCTCTCCACACCACTTCCACTCTCTGTTATTATCTATGCATTGTCACTTTAATAACTCTACCTACATGTACAGACTACCTCAACTAACCAGTGCCCCCGCACATCGACTCTGTACCGGCACCCCCCTGTATATATTGTTTTTTACTGCTGCTCTTTAATGACTTGTTACTTTTATCTCTTATTCTTATCTGTATTTTTTTTTTAAACTGCATTGTTGGTTAAGGGGCTCGTAAGTCAGCATTTTACTGAAAGGTCTACACCTGTTGTATTCAGCATTTCACTGTAAAGGTCTACACCTGTTGTATTCAGCATTTCACTGTAAGGTCTACTACACCTGTTGTATTCAGCATTTCACTGTGAGGTCTACTACACCTGTTGTATTCAGCATTTCACTGTGAGGTCTACTACACCTGTTGTATTCAGCCTTTCACTGTGAGGTCTACTACACCTGTTGTATTCAGCATTTCACTGTGAGGTCTACTACACCTGTTGTATTCAGCATTTCACTGTAAGGGTCTACTACACTTGTTGTATTCAGCATTTCACTGTAAGGTCTACTACACCTGTTGTATTCAGCATTTCACTGTGAGGTCTACTACACCTGTTGTATTCAGCATTTCACTGTAAGGTCTACTACACCTGTTGTATTCAGCATTTCACTGTAAGGTTGTATTCAGCATTTCACTGTAAGGTCTTCTACACCTGTTGTATTCAGCATTTCACTGTAAGGTCTACTACACCTGTTGTATTCAGCATTTCACTGTAAGGTTGTATTCAGCATTTCACTGTAAGGTCTACTACACCTGTTGTATTCAGCATTTCACTGTAAGGTTGTATTCAGCATTTCACTGTAAGGTCTACTACACCTGTTGTATTCAGCATTTCACTGTAAGGTCTACTACACCTGTTGTATTCAGCATTTCACTGTAAGGTTGTGTATTCAGCATTTCACTGTAAGGTCTACTACACCTGTTGTATTCAGCATTTCACTGTAAGGTCTACTACACCTGTTGTATTCAGCATTTCACTGTAAGGTTGTATTCAGCATTTTACTGTAAGGTCTACTACACCTGTTGTATTCAGCATTTCACTGTAAGGTCTACTACACCTGTTGTATTCAGCATTTCACTGTAAGGTTGTATTCAGCATTTTACTGTAAGGTCTACTACACCTGTTGTATTCAGCATTTCACTCTAAGGTCTACACCTGTTGTATTCAGCATTTCAGCGCATGTGACTAATGTAGATTTGATTTTGAGTAGGGACTTTTCAGAACATAGACCAGGCCAATGGTGTGACCTGTAGCTCTGCTGCTAAGTAACTAAGGATTCAACTTGTATTTGAAATCATTTCAAATACTTTATCTGTGCTTGGTTCAGCTTGCCTGGCTTAATGGACCAATAGAATAGTCCCAAAATGGTAAACCCCACCCATGTTGAAGGCTGGAACAAGCACTCATAGTGCTTGGGGCTCATAGTGCACTGGGGCAGCAGGTAGCCTAGTGGTTAGAGCGTTGGACTAGTAACCGAAAGGTTGCTAGATCGAATCCCCGAGCTGACAAGGTAAACATCTGTCGTTCTGCCCCCTGAACCCACTGTTCTTAGGCCGTCATTGAAAATAAGAATTTGTTCTTAACTGACTTGCCTAGTTAAAGAAAGGTATAATATAAAACACCATGAAATGCTGACTTACAAACCAACAATGCCGTTTTAAGAAAAATAAGAGTTAAGAAAATATTTACTAAATAAAGTAAAAAAATTGAAAGTAACACAATAACAAGGCAATATACAGGAGGTACCAGTACAGAGTCAATGTGGAGGCTATATACAGGGTGTTACGGTACAGAGTCAATGTGGAGACTATATACAGGGTGTTACGGTACAGAGTCAATGTGGAGGCTATATACAGGGCGTACCGGTATAGAGTCAATGTGGAGACTATATACAGGGTGTTACGGTACAGAGTCAATGTAGAGGCTATATACAGGGTGTTACGGTACAGAGTCAATGTGGAGGCTATATACAGGGTGTTACGGTACAGAGTCAATGTGGAGGCTATATACAGGAGGTACCAGTACAGAGTCAATGTGGAGGCTATATACAGGGTGTTACAGTACAGAGTCAATGTGGAGGCTATATACAGGGTGTTACGGTACAGAGTCAATGTGGAGGCTATATACAGGGGGTACCGGTACAGAGTCAATGTGGAGGCTATATACAGGGTGTTACGGTACAGAGTCAATGTGGAGGCTATATACAGGGGGTACCGGTACAGAGTCAATGTGGAGGCTATATACAGGGGGTACAGGTACAGAGTCAATGTGGAGGCTATATACAGGGGGTACTGGTACAGAGTCAATGTGGAGGCTATATACAGGCGGTACTGGTACAGAGTCAATGTGGAGGCTATATACAGGGGGTACCGGTACAGAGTCAATGTGGAGGCTATATACAGGGGGTACTGGTACAGAGTCAATGTGGAGGCTATATACAGGGTGTTACGGTACAGAGTCAACGTGGAGACTATATACAGGGTGTTACGGTATAGAGTCAATGTGGAGACTATAATTACATAAATGATAAAGGAAACACGTTCTATGAGTAACGATGAATCAGCCTAATGTCTTATTACATGTGTATGGACAAGACTACAACGTCAAACTATATGTACATCTCACTTTTAACATAAAAAGAGCCACTCCCAAAGTACCATGTATTTTTCCCTTCACAAAGACAATGAGTAAAACAGAGCTAATGGTCTTTACTCAAGTTCTTCTCTAATTCTCTAAGGTTTATACGGCTGCTTTTCTATTGGTCTTTATTCTTCTCTAATTCTCTGAGGTTTATACGGCTGCTTTTCTATTGGTCTTTACTCTTCTCTAATTCTCTGAGGTTTATACGGCTGCTTTTCTAAATGATATTTACCCTTCTCTAATTCTCTAATGTTTCCACGACTGCTTTTATAAATTATATTTACTGTTCTCTAATTCTCTAATGTTTACAGTGGCTCCAGTGAGCATGTAATCACCAGTTTCTAAGGCCCTGACCTTAGAGAGCCGTTTTATTTCCTCTATTTTAGTTAGGTCAGGGTGTGATGTGGGGTGGGCATTCTATGTTGTGTATTTCTTTGTTTTTAGCCGAGTATGGTTCCTAATCAGAGGCAGCAGTTTATCGTTGTCTCTGATTGGGAATCATACTTAGGCAGCCTTTTCCCCACCTGTGTTTGTGGGTAATTATTATTTCTGTGAGTGTTTTGTGTGCAACCTCAGTTGCGTCACGTTCTTTTCTGTTTATCCTGTTTATTGTTTTGTTCGGTTTCACCTCAATAAAAGATGTGGAATTACAAGCCCGCTGCACCTTGGTTGATATACGTCAGGGAGTTTGAAGATAGCGAGCGTGACAGAAGGAGTCTATCTGCAATACTGTGGTACTTCTATATGACCTAGTCTAGAGTAACTCTCTGTCTACCTCTGATGCTGAGGTAACTCTCCGTCTACCTCTGACGCTGAGGTAACTCTCCGTCTACCTCTGACGCTGAGGTAACTCTCCGTCTACCTCTGACGCTGAGGTAACTCTCCGTCTACCTCTGACGCTGAGGTAACTCTCCGTCTACCTCTGACGCTGAGGTAACTCTCCGTCTACCTCTGACGCTGAGGTAACTCTCCGTCTACCTCTGACGCTGAGGTAACTCTCCGTCTACCTCTGACGCTGAGGTAACTCTCCGTCTACCTCTGACGCTGAGGTAACTCTCCGTCTACCTCTGACGCTGAGGTAACTCTCCGTCTACCTCTGACGCTGAGGTAACTCTCCGTCTACCTCTGACGCTGAGGTAACTCTCCGTCTACCTTTGACGCTGAGGTAACTCTCCGTCTACCTTTGACGCTGAGGTAACTCTCTGTCTACCTCTGAAGCTGAGGTAACTCTCTGTCTACCTCTGACGCTGAGGTTGCCTGAAACAATACAATGGTCCATTCTAGAAGTCATGGCTGGCTGTCATCTCTTTCTGACGTGTGACCACAATATGGCAGATTATTTATCCAGTTATTATAAAACTGTTGTTTTTAAAGTGAAACAATGAATGTATGTTTGTGTTTATCGATGTGTTTCTAAAGACGTAACCACACTGTGAGTGTGTCGTAGATTTGACATAAACTGAAGTAGTGTATTCTGAACTAACAAGCAAAAAAAGGCAGTAACTACTAATTTGGTCTAAAAATAAATTTATGTCAATTTTGCTACATTTAAATACAGGCTTAATCATGTGGACAAGTATCCTGCCTCTATTGTGTTTTGGAGAAAATGGGGGCCATGTTAGCAGTAACTGCATAAAGTTACTGTGAAACCAAGGTAAATAAAAGCACATTTTCTCAGTTCCACACTATGAGCAGTTACTGCCTTTTTGTTTGGTAGGGCAGTATTATTCTCTAGAACATGTCTGACTATTCTGGTCTGTTGTAGTATGTATGACAACAATACAACACCACTGTCCATTCTGTTCCTATGGTGATGGGGCCAGCCTCCCCAGACCTCAGCCTCCCCAGGCATCAGCCAACCCAGGGCCAGCCTCCCCAGGCCTCAGCCAACCCAGGGCCAGCCTCCCCAGGCCTCAGCCAACCCAGGCCTCAGCCAACCCAGGGACAGCCTCGCCAGGCCTCAGCCAACCCAGGGTCAGCCTCCCCAGGCCTTAGCCAACCCAGGGCCAGCCTCCCCAGGCATCAGCTTTCAATACATGTCAACCCACTAACACCCAGAGATCCATGTCAACCCCCACTAACACCCAGAGATCCATGCCAACCCCCACTAACACCCAGGGATCCATGTCAACCCCCACTAACACCCAGAGATCCATATCAACCCCCACTAACACCTAGAGATCCATGTCAACCCACACAAACACCCAGAGATCCATGTCAACCCCCGCTAACACCCAGAGATCCATGTCAACCCCCGCTAAAACCCAGAGATCCACGTCAACCCCCACTAACACCCAGAGATCCACGTCAACCCCCACTAACACCCAGAGATCCACGTCAACCCCCACTAACACCCAGAGATCCACGTCAACCCCCACTAACACCCAGAGATCCACGTCAACCCCCACTAACACCCAGAGATCCACGTCAACCCCTACTAACACCCAGAGATCCACGTCAACCCCCACTAACACCCAGAGATCCATGTCAACCCCCACTAACACCCAGAGATTCATGTCAACCCCCACTAACACCCAGAGATCCATGTCAACCCCCACTAACACCCAGAGATCCATGTCAACCCCCACTAACACCCAGAGATCCATGTCAACCCCCACTAACACCCAGGGATCCATGTCAACCCCCACTAACACCCAGGGATCCATGTCAACCCCCACTAACACCCAGAGATCCATGTCAACCCCCACTAACACCCAGAGATCCATGTCACCCCCCACTAACACCCAGAGATCCATGTCAACCCCCCACTAACACCCAGAGATCTATAGCAACCCCCACTAACACCCAGAGATCCATGTCAACCCCCACTAACACCCAGAGATCCAATGCAACCCCCACTAACACCCAGAGATCCATGTCAACCCCCACTAACACCCAGAGATCCATGTCAACCCCCACTAACACCCAGAGATCCAATGCAACCCCCACTAACACCCAGAGATCCATGTCAACCCCCACTAACACCCAGAGATCCATGTCAACCCCCACTAACACCCAGAGATCCATATCAACCCCCACTAACACCCAGAGATCCATGTCAACCCCCACTAACACCCAGAGATCCATGTCAACCCCCACTAACACCCAGAGATCCACGTCAACCCCCAGTAACACTCAGAGATCCATGTCAACCCCCACTAACACCCAGAGATCCATGTCAACCCCCACTAACACCCAGAGATCCATGTCAACCCCCACTAACACCCAGAGATCCATGTCAACCCCCACTAGCACCCAGAGATCCATGTTAACCCCCACTAACACCCAGAGATCCATGTCAACCCCCACTAACACCCGGAGATCCACGTCAACCCCCACTAACACCCAGAGATCCACGTCAAACCCCACTAACACCCAGAGATCCACATCAACCCCCACTAACACCCAGAGATCCACGTCAACCCCCACTAACACCCAGAGATCCACGTCAACCCCCACTAACACCCAGAGATCCACGTCAACCCCCACTAACACCCAGAGATCCACGTCAACCCCCACTAACACCCAGAGATCCACATCAACCCCCACTAACACCCAGAGATCCACGTCAACCCCCACTAACACCCAGAGATCCACGTCAACCCCCACTAACACCCAGAGATCCACGTCAACCCCCACTAACACCCAGATATCCACGTCAACCCCCACTAACACCCAGAGATCCACGTCAACCCCCACTAATACCCAGAGATCCACGTCAACCCCCACTAACATCCAGAGATCCAAGTCAACCCCCACTAACATACAGAGATCCATATAAACCCCCACTAACACCCAGACATACATGTCAACCCCCACTAACACCCAGAGATCCATGTCAACCCCCACTAACACCCAGAGATCCATATCAACCCCCACTAACACCCAGAGATCCATGTCAACCCCCACTAACACCCAGAGATCCATGTCAACCCCCACTAACACCCAGAGATCCATGTCAACCCCCACTAACACCCAGAGATCCATGTCAACCCCCACTAATTCCCCTTCCCCCCTATGTGACTCTTGTCAGGGGAGCTGCTAGGCTGAGATTGATTATTTCATTAGCTCATTATTGTGAATGGCAACAAAACAAACAGAGAGAGCAGTACAGAGTAGCAGCCTGGAGACTACTGGAGACTGGAGTGGAGAAACTGTTGATCCTGTATGGTATACTGGGGAGCAGCAGCCTGGAGACTACTGGAGACTGGAGTGGAGAAAACTGTTGATCCTGTATGGTATACTGGGGAGCAGCAGCCTGGAGACTACTGGAGACTGGAGTGGAGAAACTGTTGATCCTGTATGGTATACTGGGGAGCAGCATCCTGGAGACTACTGGAGGCTGGAGTGGAGAAACTGTTGATCCTGTATGGTATACTGGGGAGCAGCATCCTGGAGACTACTGGAGACTGGAGTGGAGAAACTGTTGATCCTGTATGGTATACTGGGGAGCAGCAGCCTGGAGACTACTGGAGACTGGAGTGGAGAAACTGTTGATCCTGTATGGTATACTGGGGAGCAGCAGCCTGGAGACTACTGGAGACTGGAGTGGAGAAACTGTTGATCCTGTATGGTATACTGGGGAGCAGCATCCTGGAGACTACTGGAGGCTGGAGTGGAGAAACTGTTGATCCTGTATGGTATACTGGGGAGCAGCATCCTGGAGACTACTGGAGACTGGAGTGGAGAAACTGTTGATCCTGTATGGTATACTGGGGAGCAGCATCCTGGAGACTACTGGAGACTGGAGTGGAGAAACTGTTGATCCGGTATGGTATACTGGGGAGCAGCATCCTGGAGACTACTGGAGACTGGAGTGGAGAAACTGTTGATCCGGTATGGTATACTGGGGAGCAGCATCCTGGAGACTACTGGAGACTGGAGTGGAGAAACTGTTGATCCTGTATGGTATACTAGGGAGCAGCAGTAGAGGTCCAGGAAAAGGTCCAGTCCAGGCAGAGGTCCAGGCTGAGGTCCAGTCCAGGCTGAGGTCCAGTCCAGGCTGAGGTCCAGGCAGAGGCCCAGTCCGGGCTGAGGTCCGGGCTGAGGTCCAGGCAGAGGTCCAGGCAGAGGTCCAGGCAGAGGTCCAGGCTGAGGTCCAGGCAGAGGTCCAGGCAGAGGTCCAGGCAGAGGTCCAGTCCAGGCTGAGGTCCGGGCAGAGGCCCAGGCTGAGGTCCAGGCTGAGGTCCAGGCAGAGGTCCAGGCAGAGGTCCAGTCCAGGCTGAGGTCCAGGCTGAGGTCCAGGCAGAGGTCCAGTCCAGGCTGAGGCCCAGGCAGAGGCCCAGGCAGAGGCCCAGGCAGAGGTCCAGTCCAGGCTGAGGCCCAGTCAGAGGTCCAGCCTGAGGTCCAGCCTGAGGTCCAGGTTGAGGTCCAGGTTGAGGTCCAGGCAGTATGGTATGTTGTCATATCTTACAGTATATCATGTTATATCATATTAATGACTGTGCCATGTCTAGCCAGAGGCAGACTCTCAACCTGCTGTGGATGTTTCAATAGACAGACAGACAGACAGACAGACAGACAGACAGACAGACAGACGCAGTGTCCTAGATGGCCTCCTATTCCCTACTACCTTTTGACCAAGGCCCATGGAGAGGAAGTCTACAAGGCAGCATAAACCGCTAGGATTTGTTTCTAACACGGCAGACCTTTTAACTGGTAGGTCAGATCCCAGAGCCTAATTAAAGCCAGAGATAATTACTAATATCTGACTGAATGGCACCACACTGCACTACATCATCACTGGACAGCACTTATGTCTGGAGAGAGAGGAGAGGAGAGGAGAGAGAGTGAGAGAGAGGGGGGAGAGGGTGGGAGAGAGAGAGGAGGGAGAGAGAGCAAGGGGGGTGGGGGAGAGAAAGAGGGGGAAGAGAGAGAGGGGAGGAGAGACAGTGAGAGAGGGGGGGAGAGGGTGGGTGAGAGAGGGGGGGAGAGAGCAAGGGGGTGGGGGAGAGAGGGAGAGAAAGAGGGGGAAGAGAGAGAGAGAGAGGGGAGGAGAGAGAGTGAGAGAGAGGGGGGAGAGGGTGGGTGAGAGAGGGGGGGGGCTGGAAGAAATAATGGCATAGTTTCAGCTTGGTGCCAATGAGGAGAGAAAAAGAGGGAGTATGAGAGGAGAGGAGAACAGAGGAGGGTTTGATTCTGACTAGACTGGTTAGCTCTGAGTTACAAGCACAGCACCCCCCCCCCCCCCCCCCCCCCCCCCCCCCCCCCCCCCCCCCCCCCCCCCCCCCCCCCGCATTGGATGACACAGCAAACTAGGAATGACAATTATTGCAACAAATAATTACTGGACGTATCCAAGTATATATTAATCTGTTCTAGACTGGATGTAAAATAGTGGCCAAAACTGACAACATTGCACAGCTCTGTTGAAAATACAACTGCGTCCTAGGTGCAAATGGATCGGACCCTTTTTTTAAAAAGTTTCTCCTAAAATGATATGCCCAAATCTAACTGCCTGTAGCTCAGGACCTGAAGCAAGGATATGCATATTCTTGATACCATTTGAAAGGAAACACTTAGACGTTTGTGGAAATGTGAAATGAATGTAGGAGAATATAACACATTAGATCTGGTAAAAGATAATACAAAGAAAAAAAACATGCGTTTTCTATTAAAAAAAATGTTGTTCATTCCTCTTTGAAATGCAAGAGAAAGGCCATTTTAACTTAGGAGTCTAGGCGCAATTTTGATTTTGGCCACTAGATGGCAGCAATGTATGTGCAAAGATTTAGACTGATCCAATGAACAATTGTATTACTGTACAAAATGTTGTATCAAGTTTGCCCAAACGTCCCTAATTGTCCAATTGACACATTTTCAACTACATAACTGTGCACTCTCCTCAAACAATAGCATGATCATTTGTCCCTGTAGTAGCTACAATAAATTGGACAGTGCAGTTAGATTAACAAGAATTTAAGCTATCTGCCCATATAAAACATGTCTATGTCCTGGGAAATGTTCTTGTTACTTACAACCTCATGCTAATCATATTAGCGCACGTTAGCTCAACAGTCCCGCGGGGCGGGGCGGGGTCACCACCCCCGTAGAGGTTAAATAACTTTTTCTTTCAGATGAGCTTTGGCACTTAGACGAACTAAGATAGATGAATGTCTTGGATTAAATCAGGCATATCAAAACATCAGACTTGAAATGTGTTCCAGAATAATTTCTATCAATCATGATTTTTGTTATGTCCTCATTGCTCTCTCTCCCTAATCTGACAGTTTCAGTCAGTAGTGGCCAACAAGTCTGTCAACTATTATACAGTGAGTGAAGGCAAGCATTGTGAGGAGTAGGTGCAGCTGCTGTTAGTGCTATGGCCTTAACTTGAAGTATCCTATTTCCTTAAATACCACAGTCACAAAATACCCTGTGCAGCTACAGTATCAATGTAATCTACTCCAAATGGACCCATGGATTTCCTAAAGTGTAGCGACCTGATACACCTCTCACAAAACTGTTCAGTCTGCTCAGTCCAAACCTCATCCACCCCACCCAGAAATGTTTCAGGCCCCAGCCTCTCCTCAGCCTACCCCAGTCTCTCCTCAGCCTACCCCAGACTACCCCAGTCTCTCCTCAGCATACCCCAGTCTCTCCTCAGCCTACCCCAGTCTCTTCTCAGCCTACCCCAGCCTCTCCTCAGCCTACCCCAGCCTCTCCTCAGCCTACCCCAGTCTCTACTCAGCCTACCCCAGTCTCTCCTCAGCATACCCCAGTCTCTCCTCAGCCTACCCCAGTCTCTTCTCAGCCTACCCCAGCCTCTCCTCAGCCTACCCCAGTCTCTACTCAGCCTACCCCAGTCTCTCCTCAGCCTACCCCAGTCTCTCCTCAGCCTACCCCAGCCTCTCCTCAGCCTACCCCAGTCTCTCCTCAGCCTACCCCAGCCTACCCCAGTCTCTCCTCAGCCTACCCCAGCCTACCCCAGTCTCTCCTCAGCCTACCCCAGCCTCTCCTCAGCCTACCCCAGTCTCTCCTCAGCCTACCCCAGCCTCTCCTCAGCCTACCCAAGTCTCTCCTCAGCCTACCCCAGCCTCTCCTCAGCCTTCCTCAGCCTCTCCTCAGTCTACCCCAGTCTCTCCTCAGCCTATCCCAATGTCTCCTCAGCCTCTCCTCAGCCTACCCCAATGTCTCCTCAGCCTATCCCAATGTCTCCTCAGTCTCTCCTCATCCTACCCCAATGTCTCCTCAGCCTACCCCAATGTCTCCTCAGCCTACCCCAGTCTCTCCTCAGCCTACCCCAGTCTCTCCTCAGTCTACCCCAGCCTCTCCTCAGCCTACCCCAGCCTCTCCTCAGCCTACCCCAGTCTCTCCTCAGCCTACCCCAGCCTCTCCTCAGCCTACCCCAGTCTCTCCTCAGCCTACCCCAGTCTCTCCTCAGCCTACCCCAGCCTCTCCTCAGCCTACCCCAGCCTCTCCTCAGCCTACCCCAGTCTCTCCTCAGCCTACCCAGTCTCTCCTCAGCCTACCCCAGCCTACCCCAGTCTCTCCTCAGCCTACCCCAGCCTACCCCAGTCTCTCCTCAGCCTACCCCAGTCTCTCCTCAGCCTACCCCAGCCTACCCCAGTCTCTCCTCAGCCTACCCCAGTCTCTCCTCAGCCTACCCCAGCCTACCCCAGTCTCTCCTCAGCCTACCCCAGTCTCTCCTCAGCCTACCCCAGTCTCTCCTCAGCCTACCCCAGTCTCTCCTCAACCTACCCCAGCCTCTCCTCACCCAACCCCAGCCCCTCTAAAGGACTGTGGTCACTCCCTCTTCCTCTCTCTCCCTCCCTTAGTTTCTCTTTCTCTCTTTCTCTCTCTCTCTCTCTTTTATTGCCCTCCCTTGATGTTGAACAGGATGTCTCTATGGAGACAGGGATAAACAGATGATAACAAATGCTCAGCAGCCTTTAAAGCTCATTTGAGTGTATGGGTTGGCGTTTGAGGTGAGGCAAGGAGAGGCAGTGCAGGACAGAGACAGAGGCAGAAGGGACTTGACATTAGCAAGAGGTAAGAGCTGCTGCAGTTTAGTGTTGCTTTCTAGCTCTGGGAGATCTGGGGGCTCTGAAAGATCTGGGGGCTCTGGGAGATCTGAAAGATCTGGGGGCTCTGGGAGATCTGGGGGCTCTGGGAGATCTGGGGGGCTCTGGGAGATCTGGGGGGCTCTGGGAGATCTGGGGGCTCTGGGAGATCTGGGGGCTCTGGGAGATCTGGGGGCTCTGGGAGATCTGGGGGGCTCTGGGAGATCTGGGGGCTCTGGGAGATCTGGGGGCTCTGGGAGATCTGGGGGCTCTGGGAGATCTGGGGGCTCTGGGAGATCCGGGGGGATCTGGGAGATCCGGGGGGCTCTGGGAGATCTGGGGGCTCTGGGAGATCTGGGGGCTCTGGGAGATCTGGGGGCTCTGGGAGATCTGGGGGCTCTGGGAGATCTGGGGGCTCTGGGAGATCTGGGGGGCTCTGGGAGATCTGGGGGGCTCTGGGAGATCTGGGGGCTCTGGGAGATCTGGGGGCTCTGGGAGATCTGGGGGCTCTGCTACTGCTACTGCTGGGTAACTGGGTAACTGTACTGTAGGCTGTAGATTACCTCTCTCTGAGTGTGTGTGTGTGTGTGTGTGTGTGTGTAACATTAACACTGTTTCATCAACAGAGCTGGGTTTTTTTTACTGCTCAACAATGCTGTTCCTGTTACAATCCTTCTTCATCTGTGACTTAGCGATCTGAGAAGAGGCTTGTTGTGTTGCTATGATACTATGTTATGTTCCTATGGCATTGCTTTGGTGTGACACATTTAATATTGACATAACAAATAGAGAAGCGATTGATATCATTAAAATATCAAACATCGTTTCATTTCTGGCCTGCTGATTTTGTATTTGTAATGTATTAGTGCTGGGTTTTTTGGGGGTGGGATGGATTGTAACTGTAATTGAGGTGATTCTAGGTTTGTACACTGGTTCCTGAATGGTTAGTGAATACTTGTGTCTGGCTGTGTGAATAACAACACACCCGTGTGTGTATATTAGTCACGGCTACCCTCTCTCCTAGCATAATATACACCAGGTAATATTACCTCACTGTTCTTTCCTCTCTGGGCAAATATTTCAGTCAAGAGTTGAGGGAAAAGATCTTGACGATATACTGTAAGTTTAGAAAAAAGAAGAAAAAAAAGGTTGCCGTTTATAGAAACAGATTAGAGAATTATACTTTGGACAATTTTGCTCAAGTCAAGCGAACCCCATTTAGAACATTCCCAGTAATATGCTGTGGATAAAATGTTCAGTTAAATACAATTATTATCTGCGTCATAATCAGAATATTTTGCTATCCAAATCAAATTAAATTTTGTCACATGCGCCGAATAATACAACTGGTGTAGACCTTACAGTGAAATGCTTACTTACGAGAACTTAACCAACAACGCAGAGTTTTAAAAAGTAAGTAAGAAAAATGTGGTAAAATAACAATAACGAGGCTATATACAGGGGGGTACCGGTACAGAGTCAATGTGGAGGCTATATACAGGGTGTTACGGTACAGAGTCAATGTGGAGGCTATATACAGGGTGTTACGGTACAGAGTCAATGTGGAGGCTATATACAGGGTGTTACGGTACAGAGTCAATGTGGAGGCTATATACAGGGGGTACCGGTACAGAGTCAATGTGGAGGCTATATACAGGGTGTTACGGTACAGAGTCAATGTGGAGGCTATATACAGGGTGTTACGGTACAGAGTCAATGTGGAGGCTATATACAGGGGGGTACCGGTACAGAGTCAATGTGGAGGCTATATACAGGGGTACCGGTACAGAGTCAATGTGGAGGCTATATACAGGGGGGTACTGGTACACAGTCAATGTGGAGGCTATATACAGGGGGTACCGGTACAGACTCAATGTGGAGGCTATATACAGGGTGTTACGGTACAGAGTCAATGTGGAGGCTATATACAGGGTGTTACGGTACAGAGTCAATGTGGAGGCTATATACAGGGTGTTACGGTACAGAGTCAATGTGGAGGCTATATACAGGGGGTACCGGTACAGAGTCAATGTGGAGGCTATATACAGGGGGTACCGGTACAGAGTCAATGTGGAGGCTATATACAGGGTGTTACGGTACAGAGTCAATGTGGAGGCTATATACAGGGGGGTACTGGTACAGAGTCAATGTGGAGGCTATATACAGGGGGTACCGGTACAGAGTCAATGTGGAGGCTATATACAGGGTGTTACGGTACAGAGTCAATGTGGAGGCTATATACAGGTGGTACCGGTACAGAGTCAATGTGGAGGCTATATACAGGTGGTACCGGTACAGAGTCAATGTGGAGGCTATATACAGGGTGTACCGGTACAGAGTCAATGTGGAGGCTATATACAGGTGGTACCGGTACAGAGTCAATGTGGAGGCTATATACAGGGTGTTACGGTACAGAGTCAATGTGGAGGCTATATACAGGTGGTACCGGTACAGAGTCAATGTGGAGGCTATATACGGGGGGTACCGGTACAGAGTCAATGTGGAGGCTATATACAGGGGGTACCGGTACAGAGTCAATGTGGAGGTTATATACAGGGTGTTACGGTACAGAATCAATGTGGAGGCTATATACAGGGGGGTACTGGTACAGAGTCAATGTGGAGGCTATATACAGGGGGGTACCGGTACAGAGTCAATGTGGAGGCTATATACAGGGTGTTACGGTACAGAGTCAATGTGGAGGCTATATACAGGGGGTACCGGTACAGAGTCAATGTGGAGGCTATATACAGGGGGTACTGGTACAGAGTCAATGTGGAGGCTATATACAGGGGGTACCGGTACTGAGTCAATGTCCAGGGGTACGTGGTAGAGGTAATTGAGGTAATATGTACATGTAGGTAGGGGTCAAGTACAGAGATACTTTCTCATACTCTACACACTGTACAATATAAGATATCAATGACAACAACAAATTGATAAGCTAACAGAAGATAAAGCACTGTGAACAGAGATACAGTATCACCTATCGGGAGATGATCTATGATACAGCATGTAGATTTGTGTGTATGTCTGCGTGTGGGTGTCTGCGTGTGTGTGTGCGTGTGGGTGTCTGCGTGTGTGTGCGTGCGTGCGTGTGTGTGTGTGTGTGTGTGTGTGTGTGTGTGTGTGTGTGTGACCAGACTGCACCACAGATATAGATGTAAACTTGCTATGACATGTACTGTACACTGAAAGTATGTGGACACCCCTTCAAATTAGTGGATTCGGCTATTTCAGCCGCACCCGTTGCTGACAGGTGTATAAAATCAAGCACACAGCCCATGCAGTCTCCATAGACAAGTCAGTTCATCAAGTTTCTGCCCTGCTAGAGCTGCCCCGCTCCGCACTGTAAGTGCTGTTATTGTGAAGTGGAAATGTCTAGGAGCAACAACGGCTCAGCCGCGAAGTGGTAGGCCACAGAAGCTCACAGAACGGGATCGGCGAGTGCTGAAGTGCATAGCGCAGTTACAACACTCACGACCGAGTTCCAAACTGCCTCTGGAAGCAAACGTCAGCACAATAACTGTTCATCGGGAACCTCATGAAATGGGTTTTCACAAGCCTAAGATTACCATGCGCAACGCCAAGCGTCGGCTGGAGGGGTGTAAAGCTCACTGCCATTGGACTCTGGAGCAGTGGAAACGCATTCTCTGTAGTGATGAATCATGCTTCACCATCTGGCAGTCCGACGGACTAATCTGGGTTTGGAAGATGCCAGGAGAACGCTACCTGCCCCTCTGCATAGTGCCAACTGTAAAGTTTGGTGGAGGAGGAATAATGGTCTGGTTCTGTTTTTCATGGTTCAGGCCCCTTAGTTCCAGTGAGGGTAAATCTTAACCCTACAGCATAAAATGACATTCTAGACCATTCTGTGCTTCCAACTTTGTGGCAACAGTTTGGTGAAGGCCCTTTCCTGTTTCAGCATGACAATGCCCCCGTGCACAAAGCGAGGTCCATACAGAAGTGGTTTGTCGAGATTGGTGTGGAAGAACTTGACTGGCCTGCACAGAGCCCTGATCTCAACCCCGTTGAACACCTTTGGGATGATTTTTGGAACTCCGACTGTGAGGCAGGCCTAATCGCCCAACATCAGTATCCGACCTCACTAATTCTCTTGTAGCTGAATGGAAGAAAGTCCCCTCAGCAATGTTCCAACATCTAGTGGAAAGACTTCCCAGATGAGTGGAGGACTGTTATAGCAGCAAAGAGGGGATCAACTCCATATTAATGCCCATGATTTTGGAATGAGGTGATTGACGAGCAGATGTCCACACACTTTTGGTCATGTATTGTATGTACAACACTACCATGTACTTTACATTAGTAGCAGAGAAATACTGCCATTTCAGTGCATTACCATGTACTTTACATTAGTAGCAGAGAAATACTGCCATTTCAGATCATTACCATGTACTTTACATTAGTAGCAGAGAAATACTGCCA
Source organism: Salmo trutta (assembly GCF_901001165.1). Taxonomy (NCBI): domain Eukaryota; kingdom Metazoa; phylum Chordata; class Actinopteri; order Salmoniformes; family Salmonidae; genus Salmo; species Salmo trutta. The sequence continues at coordinate 40,882,785 of NC_042968.1, read as the reverse complement.
TTTCAGTTCATTACCATGTGGATGGAATGAAGAGTCTAGAGAGTTTACAGAACCATGCAGCTAATTCAGTTCATCATAGAATTGTTTATTTAATTAACCTTTATTTAACTAGGAAAGTCAGTTAAGAATACATTCTTATCTTCAATGACGGCCTACCAGGGAACAGTGGGTTAACTGCCTTGTTCTGGGGCAGAACGACAGATTTTTTTACCTTGTCAGCTCAGGGATTCGATCCAGCAACCAATACTGGCCCAACACTCTAACCACTAGGCTACCTGCTGGTTACTGGCCCAACGCTCTAACCACTAGGCTACCTGCTGGTTACTGGCCCAACGCTCTAACCACTAGACTACCTGCTGGTTACTGGCCCAACGCTCTAACCACTAGGCTACCTGCTGGTAACTGGCCCAACGCTCTAACCACTAGGCTACCTGCTGGTTACTGGCCCAACGCTCTAACCACTAGGCTACCTGCTGGTTACTGGCCCAACGCTCTAACCACTAGACTACCTGCTGGTTACTGGCCCAACGCTCTAACCACTAGGCTACCTGCTGGTTACTGGCCCAACGCTCTAACCACTAGACTACCTGCTGGTTACTGGCCCAACGCTCTAACCACTAGGCTACCTGCTGGTTACTGGCCCAACACTCTAACCACTAGACTACCTGCTGGTTACTGGCCCAACGCTCTAACCACTAGGCTACCTGCTGGTTACTGGCCCAACGCTCTAACCACTAGACTACCTGCTGGTTACTGGCCCAGCGCTCTAACCACTAGACTACCTGCTGGTTACTGGCCCAATGCTCTAACCACTAGGTTACCTGCTGGTTACTGGCCCAACGCTCTAACCACTAGGCTACCTGCTGGTTACTGGCCCAACGCTCTAACCACTAGGCTACCTGCTGGTTACTGGCCCAACGCTCTAACCACTAGACTACCTGCTGGTTACTGGCCCAGCACTCTAACCACTAGACTACCTGCTGGTTACTGGCCCAATGCTCTAACCACTAGGTTACCTGCTGGTTACTGGCCCAACGCTCTAACCACTAGGCTACCTGCTGGTTACTGGCCCAACGCTCTAACCACTAGGCTACCTGCTGGTTACTGGCCCAACGCTCTAACCACTAGGCTACCTAATGGTTACTGGCCCAACGCTCTAACCACTAGGCTACCTGCTGGTTACTGGCCCAACGCTCTAACCACTAGGCTCTAACCACTAGGTTACCTGCCGCCCCAATTGAATGGGATTTGAATGAAATGGCAAATTCACCACCTAAAACCTTGTGATGCATTGCAGCCTACAGTACCTGGAGTGATGCAGTCCTTGTGTCTCTAGTGCTCCATAGGGACTGAGTCTAACCGATCAGCTGGTTCTTCACCATGGAGAGGTTCTCTAAATGGTAGGATCACTGGGAACTTGTCCTCTGTGCTAGACGGAAGAGCAAGGGTGGAATCTGGGTTCTACGTCCCAACTGGTTCCCTATTACCTTTATAGTGCACAAATTTTTGACCAGGAGCCTATGGTAGTGCACTATACAGAACAGGGAATAATAGGGTGCCATTTGGGACATACCATCTCTCTCTCTCTCAATATGCTCTTTCTACTCTCTGGCTGTAGGATGCAATGCTCTGTCTGTCTGTCTGTCTGTCTGTCTGTCTGTCTGTCTGTCTGTCTGTCTGTCCCTGGACTGTGCTTCACCCCACCCCCCCCCCACACAGCACCTCCTACACAAGAACAGTTCATTACACACACTATTATTATTGCTAGGCAGCGCAAACTAAGAGTCATGTCTGCAATATCTCTCTCTCTAACTCTCTCTCTCACACACACACACACACACACACACACACACACACACACACACACACACACACACACACACACACACACACACACACACACACACACACACACACACACACACACACACACACACACACACACACACACACACACACACACACACACACACACACACACACACACACACACACACACACACACACACACACGTCGGTAGGTAGCCTAGCGGTTAAGACCGTTGGGCAAGTAACCGAAAGGTCACTGGTTCAAATCCCTAAGCCGACTAGGTGAATAAATCGGTCAATGTGCCCATAAGCAAGGCACTTAACTCTAATTGCTCCTGTAAATCCCTCTGGATTACAGCCGTCTGGTAAAGCACAGGTACTTTACATGAAGCCTTATTCCCGACATGTTTTATTAGGAAATTACACTGCACTTTACCATCCTACTTGCTTGCTATCCTTTGCTAGCTTGATCCTGTAGTTTGTAATATGTGATTTGATCTCTATGTTTTGTGATTGCTGCTAAACGAACGGCCTCATTGAGGAAGTTTTCTAGAGTGGAAGCAGCTGGTATAGAGAGAAGCTGACTTCTATCCAAGCCCACCCACTGTTTCAGCAACACCTCCTCTTCTAGTCCCTGCTGACTGGCTGTTCCACAGACAAGACTCTGTTCACTCTAAATCACATCTACTATGAAATATCAACTTCACTAGTCCCATAACAACTGACAGAGCACTACAGAGAACTACATAACTACAGAGAACTACAGAGCACTATAGAACACTACAGAGCACTACATAACTACAGAGCACTACATAACTACAGAGCACTACATAACTACAGAGCACTACAGAGCACTACATAACTACAGAGCACTACAGAGAACTATAGAGCACTATAGAGCACTACAAAACACTATAGAGCACTACAGAGCACTATAGAGCACTACAGAGCACTACAGAACACTACATAACTACAGAGAACTATAAAGCACTATAGCACACTACAGAGAACTATAAAGCACTATAGAACACTACAGAGAACTATAGAGCACTATAGAGCACTACAGAGCACTACATAACTACAGAGAATTATAAATAACTATAGTGCACTACAGAGCACTATAGAGCACTACAGAGCACTACAGAGCACTACATAACTAAAGAGAACTATAGAGCACTACAGAGCACTACAGAGAACTACAGAGCACTACAGAGCACTACATAACTACAGAGCACTATAGAGCACTACAAAGCACTACAGAGAACTATAGAGCACTACAGAGAACTATAAAGCACTACAGAGAACTACAGAGCACTACAGAGAACTATAGAGCACTACAGAGAACTATAGAGCACTATAGAGCACTATAGAGCACTACATAACTACAGAGCACTACAGAGAACTATAGAGAACTATAGAGCATTACATAACTACAGAGAACTATAAAGCACTACAGAGAACTACATAGCCCTACAGGGAACTATAGAGCACTACAGAGAACTATAGAGCACTATAGAGCACTATAGAGCACTACATAACTACAGAGCACTACAGAGAACTATAGAGAGCTATAGAGCACTATAGAGCACTATAGAGCACTATAGAGCACTATAGAGAACTATAGCGCACTACAGAGCACTATAGAACACTACATAACTACAGGGCACTACAGAGCACTATAGAGCACTACAGAGCACAATAGAGCACTACAGAGAACTACAGAACACTACAGAGCACTACATAACTACAGAGCACTACAGAGAACTACAGAGGACTACAGAGGACTACAGAGCACTACAGAGCACTACAGAGAACTATAGAGCACTACAGAGCACTACATAACTACAGAGAACTATAAAGAACTACAAAGCACTACAGAGAACTACAGAGAACTATAGAACACTACAGAGCACTACAGAGCACTACAGAGCACTACAGAGAACTACAGAGCACTACAGAGCACTACAGAGCACTACAGAGCACTACAGAGCCATGACTGGTGTTTTCATTACTCAATGTCATAACAACTACAGTACTACTGCTGCTACAGCTGCTTTCTACCACAGCTATAAGTTATTACACACCCACATCCCACCCACCCACCCACCCCCACATCCCACCCACCCACACCCATCCAAGACCCACCCACCCACACGTTGCAGCAACAACCAAACTATTATCTACTACAATGTTGTAGCAACATCCAAAAGGACTCTCTATGTGATGTGGAATGAGAAGGCATGAGGGGACAGTAACCATGACTACCTGTGTGTTAGGGACTGCATCAGTACTGTGTAATCTCCAGCATGAGGTCATGTCTCACACCCCCAATGGCTACGTCCCAGTACGCTTTACTGGTCTCTGTCCCTCTCCTTCCTCTTTACTGGTCTCTGTTCCTTTCCTTCCTGGTCTCTGTTCCTTTCCTTCCTGGTCTCTGTTCCTCTCCTTCCTGGTCTCTGTTCCTCTCCTTCCTCTTTCTGTCTTCCTAGATAGGTTTCTATCATACACAACCCATTGTAATCTGGTAAAGAGAAAATACCAGGAAACTATTGGGTCAGATTCAGGTTGTGGAACTGGGATCTCTCCTGTACTGTAGAGAGAGAGAGAGAGAGAGATAGCGAGAACTGTCCTTCTGTCCCCAGAGAGAGAGAGAGATAGCGAAAACTGTCCTTCTGTCCCCAGAGAAAGTGAGAGAGAGAGAGAACTGTCCTTCTGTCCCCAGAGAGAGAGAGAGAGAGAACTGTCCTTCTGTCCTGAGAGAGATAGAGAGAGCTGTCCTTCTGTCCCACAGAGAGATAGAGATAGAGAGCTGTCCTTCTGTCCTCAGAGAGAGAGACAGAGAGAGAGATAGAGAGCTGTCCTTCTGTCCTCAGAGAGAGACAGAGAAAGAGATAGAGAGAGCTGTCCTTCTGTCCTAAGAGAGAGACAGAGAGAGAGATAGAGAGCTGTCCTTCTGTCCCCAGAGAGAGAGAGAGAGAGAGAAACTGTCCTTCTGTCCCCAGAAAGAGAGATAGAGAGAGCTGTCCTTCTGTCCCCAGAGAGAGAGGAGGCCTCCCATCATCCTATTGGGCCCCAGTAAGGCTGTGGACATGGGATCTGCCTTAAATAGAACGTTGTGGGAAAACAACCCGTGGTTACCTTGGTTATTAACGTTAGCCACGGCTAGCTAGCTAGCAGAACACGGGTTCTTATTCATTAGCTGTGTTTAAGATGTGAACCATCAAGACTGGAGTTCTAGGACTGTGAAGAGCTGCAGATGGGTTCTGGAAACACATGATGTTCTCTCCTGGGTGGGTTCTGTTAGACACATGATGTTCTCTCCTCTCCTTGACCTCTCCTCCAGTCCCTTCTCTCCTCCTCCTTCTCCTCCTCTTCCCTCCTCTCCTCTCTTCTCTCCTCCTCTCCTCTCTTCTCTCCTCCTTCTCCTCTTCCCTCCTCTCCTCTCTTCTCTCCTCCTCCTCTCCTCTCTTCTCTCCTCCTTCTCCTCCTCCTCTTCCCTCCTCTCTCCTCTCCGCTCTTCTCCTCCTCCTCTCTCCTCTCCTCGCTTCTCTGCCTCCTTCTCCTCCTCCTCTTCCTCACTCCTCTCCTATCCTGCTCTCTTTAAAAAAAAAAAGGAATCGTTTCAACAGATTGTGTGAACCCAGATCCCTGAAGGGAAGGACTGAGAGGTCAAGTCGAGTCGTGTTAGAGGAGATGTGATATTCATGTTAAAGTCCCGAGGGTCATCTGGAGCAGAGACAGACGTTATTAGTAGGTACAAAACTAACACAACAAATCAGTCAAGTTAACTTTGACACGTTCTTTAGTCGTTGACAAGGTATCTACCATGGGATCAAGTATACATGTCATATGCCATTCAAAGAAATACTACACTATGGAACATCCATTATAGAAAGTCTTAAGCTGTTAGAAAACTCATACTAACCCCACTAACCGTAATATTTGTGAGGTGAATTGAGTATATAGTATGCTCATTGGTCATAGTATGTTAGTTAGTAGTTAGTATGCCAAAAGTTCCCGGATGTCGTACTAAATTCGCCAAAATACGAAGTATACATGCAGTGTACACTATATCCGTGCTTTTAGGACCCATAATGTAATTCTTCAGAAAATGTGTGTGGCTTCACTACGTTTTCAGATTTGAGAAAATGGGGGGGGGGAAATATACAGTCTGGGGAAAGCGGATACAAATTCATTGCTTCAACTAATTATGACAAATGTTTTTTTTATTTTATTTGAGCAATGTAATAAAGTAATAACTTTTCAAATAAGTTTTGTTACACACTATGTTGGCTGACAACGTATTATCTACGCTTGTCACGTCCTGACCAGTATAAGGGGTTATTTGTTATTGTAGTTTGGTCAGGACGTGGCAGGGGGTATTTGTTTAGAGTGTTTCGGGGTTTGTTGGGCTATGTTCTTATGTAAGAGGGGTGTTTGTTTTATGTGTTTCGGGGTTGTGGTTAATGTTCTATGTTAGTATATTTCTATGTTCGTTCTAGTCTTTCTATTTTCTATGTTTAGTTAATGGGGTTGACCTTCAATTGGAAGCAGCTGCTCCTTGTTGCTTCTAATTGAAGGTCCTATTTAAGAGGGGTGTTTTTCTATGGGGTTTTGTGGGTAGTTGTTCCTTGTTTAGTGTTTGTTGCACCTGACAGGACTGTTTCGTTTTGTTATTTTTTTTGTATACGTATTTATTTGTTTCTCCTTCTTCAAAATAAAAAGAAGATGAGTATACATATTCCCGCTGCGTTTTCGTCAAATCCTTACGACAACCGTGACAACGCTGTCCTTAAGAACTGCATAGAGTTACAGCAGTATGTTAGCTAGTTACCTAACGTTAGTTGGCGACTAATACATCTAACTAGCCAGGCAGTATATTAACGATCTGCTATCTAATTACCCAACGTTTATTGACTTGATTATTCACATCATTCTTAGTTAAGTGGTATAGTCGTTGTGAGTTTCAATAAGCTTTGACCGGTGTCAGTAAACGTTGGCGCAAAAAAAAAAAAAAAGATAAATGAAATTGTTGCCAGGAACAGAGTTCCAGTCACCAAGTGTCAGGATAATATGGAAACAGCCTGACCAGCTCTGCTAGGGAGAGAGAGTATAATGGTCACCGTGAGCTGTCTGGAAGCAGCTAGCCAGGCCATTCACAACTACAACCACCAGTGTGACCGATATCAAGACGTGCGGTGGGAGACGTCCATCATTTCAGACTACATTTTTATCCTGCAAGATTACTGTTTTCCACTATCAATAAAAGGTGTCAAATTTAATATATATATATATATATATATATATATATACACATATATATATATTTTTTAAGTAGCTAGCCAACGTTAGCCAGTTAGCTTGGGTGCTTGACTGCCGTTGAACGCTCGGATCAACCCTACTCCTCGACCAGAGCGTCCAGATATATATATGTATAGCTCTGAACGCTCCGAGATATACGAACTGACAATCTGACAACGGGAAGGCCCGGAATGAAGTACTCTGGCACTCCATTAATTAATTTACGAACACACCCTGACATCGTAAAACGTCTAGCTGGTGATTTTGTTATGCTAACTAGCTAGCAAGACGTTGCATAGCAACAGCATCAACTTCCGGTGGACGGGAGAAGCTCTAGGATTGTTTTTGTTTTTAAAGTACTTTCAACTGGAACGATAGTCTTCGTTTACAGTATACTAAAATGAACTAATAGTATATAGTATTTTACTCATTAAGTATGTAGTATACAGTATACTAAAATGAACTAATAGTATATAGTATATACTCATTAAGTATGTAGTATACAGTATTCTAAAATGAACTAATAGTATATAGTATATACTCATTAAGTATGTAGTATACAGTATACTAAAATGAACGAATAGTAAATAGTATATACTCATTAAGTATGTAGTATACAGTATACTAAAATGAACTAATAGTATATAGTATATACTCATTAAGTATGTAGTATACAGTATACTAAAATGAACTAATAGTATATAGTATATACTCATTAAGTATGTAGTATACAGTATGTTAGTATGGGTATTCAAACACAGCTTGAGTCTTGTCCTGTTTTGTAATTAGGCAGCTTTAAATGCACCTGCTTCTTTTTTTAATTTTTTATAAACATGCTTTAGTGTCAGACAAAAGTGCTTACATATTTATATTGACTAAGACCCATGTTGTCTTATTTAGTAGATATTCTTCAAGATGGCAGCGAGCACGGACCTGGAACAGCTGATGAGCTCTTTTAAGAAGTTTGCGATCCACGGAGACACCAAGGCTACAGGGAAGGAGATGAACGGGAAGAACTGGGCTAAACTGTGTAAGGACTGCAAGATCATCGACGGGAAGAATGTCACCGGCACTGACGTGGATATCGTCTTCACTAAAGTCAAGTGAGTTTCAACAACAACCAACTACAACATAATAACAATCTAATACATTATTATTATTATTATTTATGGGCCAATTTCAAACATCACTGGCCACTAGATTATCCCCAAATGATCTCTCTTAAATCATGGGCGAGTTTGTTTTGTATGGCCCAGTGCCCCGGGTTTGGCGGAGTTTGCGCATTTTTAGACCATTCCATTGGTCCTTAAGGGTAATCTCCACCCACCCGGGGGCACTGGGCCATATTAAAATGAACTTGTTCATGGTTTAAGAGAGATCAGCTGGCGATAATATAGTGGCCAATGTTAGTTGCAATTGGCCCATTATTATTACATAATACTTATACTAGTACTGATAATACCTGAGTAAATCCACTTCAGAACAGTGTTGTGGAACGACTGTTGTTTTCTGACAGTTAAAGAGTTTAAATCCACTTCAGAACAGTGTTGTGGAACGACTGTTGTTTTCTGACAGTTAAAGAGTTTAAATCCACTTCAGAACAGTGTTGTGGAACGACTGTTGTTTTCTGACAGTTAAAGAGTTTAAATCCATTTCAGAACAGTGTTGTGGAACGACTGTTGTTTTCTGCTGTTGCAGAGCAAAGACGTCCCGGGTGATCACCTACGAGGAATTCCAGAGAGCCCTGGAGGAGCTGGCCCCTAAGAGGTTTAAAGGTCAGAGCAAAGAGGAGGCCCTAACGTCTGTCTACAAGCTGATAGAGGGCAAGGAGCCCACCAACGTAGGAGTCACGGTACAACAGATACACTACTGCTACTACTACTACTACTACTACTACTACTACACTACAGATATACTGCTCTCTGTCTACAAGCTGATTGAGAGTAATGAGCCCACCAATGTAGGAGTCACGGTATGATAGATATACTACTACTACTACTACTACTACTACTAATATACTACTATTACTACTACTACTACTACTACTATACTACTACTACTACTACTACTACTACTACTACAAATACACTACTACTACTACTACTAATATACTACTACAAATACACTACTACTACTACACTACTACTACTACTACTACTACTACTACTACAAATACACTACTACTACTACACTACTACTACTACTACTACTACTAATATACTACTACAAATACACTACTACTACTACACTACTACTATTACTAATATACTACTACAAATACACTACTACTACTACACTACTACTACCACTAATATACTACTACAAATACACTACTACCACTAATATACTACTACAAATACACTACTACTACTACTACTAATATACTACTACTACTACTAATAATAATAATAATAATATACTACTACACTACTACTACTACTACTACTATACTACTACTACACTACTACTACTACAAATACACTACTACTACTACTTCTATACGACTACAACTAATCAACTTTCATTATTGACATGTTAGCAGGCTAAATAAACACTGTCTTGTTCTGGAACACATCTTCAAGTGTGTGGTGAGATTATGTACATAAATGAATATGGGGTAAGGCCTGGCAAAGTAGTCTACTGTCACTTGAGGGTAGATAGCACAGTTGTGGAGGAGGAAAGTAACAGTACGGTGTGTTTATCACACAATTCTGAAGTCAAGGAGGTTGTTTAGACGTGCCTGAGTTAATGTACTCAGCTCTCCTATCCAAACCGTCTCAGTGCTCTGGCTCGCTCTGAACCAACTCACTTTCATGACATCATAGCCATTATAAGAGACTGGCTTCATCGGTGAGGTGTGTGTGTGTGTGTCTGTGTGTGTGTGTGTGTCTGTGTGTGTGTGTGTGTGTCTGTCTCCAACACCATTATCTGTTAACACTGGCTGGCTGTTCTCATGCTGTGAATTGAACCTGAGTTCAACCTCTTTATCTAAGAGCGATTGTTGGTTTTTGACTTAAGAAATTAATATTGAGTTAAAGTAATCCCTTTTTAGGGAGCGGTTCTACCTATCCATCTCCAGCTGTTTCCTCCTGTGTACAACATTCAGATTCTAGGGACCTTTAGACCTGTTGTAATCCCAATGATGGAGGGCAGCGGGAACGTCCTCAGTTTGTCAAGAGAACCTACAGTAGCAGTTTACCATTAAAACAGAACTGTATTGGTTTAACACACCAACATGACAACATGGTTTCTGTTACTGTCCGCCCCCCCCCCCGTCTCCCCCTCCCCCACAGAAAATGGCGAAGACAGCCGCAGTGGACAGACTGACGGACACCACCAAGTACACAGGCTCCCACAAAGAGCGCTTTGACGAGAGCGGGAAGGGGAGGGGTAAAGGCGGGCGGGAGGAGCTGGTGGAGAAAACGGGGTACGTTGGCTCCTACAAGAACGCCGGAACCTACGAGGAGAAAACCAAGGCTAAGTAGCCCACCGGGCCAGGCGTGGTGGTCAACAGGCTAAGTAGCCCACCGGGCCAGGCATGGTGGTCAACAGGCCCAGTAGACCACCGGGTTAGGGCCAGGCGTGGTGGTCAACAGGCCCAGTAGACCACCGGGTTAGGGCCAGGCGTGGTGGTCAACAGGCCCAGTAGCCCACCGGGCCAGGCGGGGTGGTCAACAGGCCCAGTAGCCCACCGGGCCAGGCGGGGTGGTCAACAGGCCCAGTAGCCCACCGGGCCAGGCGTGGTGGTCAACAGGCCCAGTAGCCCACCGGGCCAGGCGTGGTGGTCAACAGGCCCAGTAGACCACCGGGTTAGGGCCAGGCGTGGTGGTCAACAGGACCAGTAGCCCACCGGGCCAGGCGAGGTGGTCAACAGTCCCACAACATGGGATGTATCCGAAATTACATCCTACTCTATATAGTCCACTACTTTGACCAGAGCACTATGGGTCCTGCTATAAAGTTGTGCACTATATAGAGAATATCCCCTAGCCCCCCCTCCCCCCCTACAGTCGGGACCAAACCCTGAACCCCGAACTCTGACCCCTAACCACAGGCTTAACCCCAGGCCCTGTCGACAGAGGCTGTTCCTCTCTTATCTTTGATATGTTCTGAGGGTGTGTGTGTGTGTGTGTGTTGTAATTGGGGATGATAAGAGAGCATGCTTTTTACTCTGAGGATGTTGTAATAGTTAGAGAGCTTGTGTGAGGTGATGTCCTTAAACAGAGATACATGAACGATGTGTGTTTACAGATGACTAGATCAGAATGCTCTGTTCACTGTCACACCTGGCCTGCCCTGAGACTGTACATAGACCTGTGATATAGCATACCTTTCTTTACCTTGCTTTGTTTTTAACATGTTGAGTTGGACTGTGACAGACTGATGCAAGAGTTGCTCTGGAATTTTTTTTACGAAACATCCACCGTAAAGTAAAAACGTCAGCGTCAAGATCGTGATTAGACAAAAAAAAACCATACTGGTAAAATAATCTGACATTGTACCACGTTCCATAGGCTTCAAACCATGGACGTCCTCTTTGATTTGAATTCAGTTCACTTTCTTACAGTATATTTCATCTTTCTTACAGTATATTTCATCTTTCTTACAGTATAAAACATCTCTCAAGCTCATAGTTTCAGGGTTTCGCCTTTAAGACTTGTTTTCGAACTAGCTAGCTTTTTATTCTGAGACTGTTTCTTTAACGCTCGTTGCTTTCAAAACGTTTCAATTTATTTTTCTCTCTTTTTTGGTTGTTTTGATTTGTTTGTTTGTTTTAGTGTTGTAGAAACTGGACAACGGCTGCATTGAAGGAGAAACTGTTGTATAAAAAGTGGTAATAAAGTGTTTCTCTATAGTTTGTGGTTTCTTTTATTCTGATTCTGAGTGGTATTTAACAAACGTCATTACTCAGTGAGCGAATCATCATTTACCAAACCAGGAAGTGTCCAATGTCATGTGCCTTTAGCCACAGGCTTTCTCATGTCTAGAAAAAGATTGTATTCTCCTAATAAACAGGTAACTAGTCTGTGTTACATTGTGTTCTAATAAACAGGTAACTAGTCTGTGTTACATTATGTTCTAATAAACAGGTAACTAGCCTGTGTTACATTGTGTTCTAATAAACAGGTAACTAGTCTGTGTTACATTGTATTCTCCTAATAAACAGGTAACTAGTCTGTGTTACATTGTGTTCTCCAAATAAACAGGTAACTAGCCTGTGTTACATTGTGTTCTAATAAACAGGTAACTAGTCTGTGTTACATTGTATTCTCCTAATAAACAGGTAACTAGTCTGTGTTACATTGTATTCTCCTAATAAACAGGTAACTAGCCTGTGTTACATTGTGTTCTCCTAATAAACAGGTAACTAGCCTGTGTTACATTGTGTTCTAATAAACAGGTAACTAGTCTGTGTTACATTGTATTCTCCTAATAAACAGGTAACTAGCCTGTGTTACATTGTGTCCTAATAAACAGGTAACTAGCCTGTGTTACATTGTATTCTCCTAATAAACAGGTAACTAGTCTGTGTTACATTGTATTCTCCGAATAAACAGGTTACTAGTCTGTGTTACATTGTGTTGTCCTAATAAACAGGTAACTAGCCTGTGTTACATTGTATTCTCCTAATAAACAGGTAACTAGTCTGTGTTACATTGTGTTCTCCTAATAAACAGGTAACTAGCCTCTGTTACATTGTGTCTAATAAACAGGTAACTAGTCTGTGTTACATTGTATTCTCCTAATAAACAGGTAACTAGTCTGTGTTACATTGTATTCTAATAAACAGGTAACTAGTCTGTATTATATAGTATTCTCCTAATAAACAGGTAACTAGCCTGTGTTACATTGTGTTCTAATAATCAGGTAACTAGTCTGTGTTACATTATATTCTCCTAATAAACAGGTAACTAGTCTGTGTTACATTGTGTTCTCCTAATAAACAGGTAACTAGTCTGTGTTACATTGTATTCTCCTAATAAACAGGTAACAAGCCTGTGTTACATTGTGTTCTAATAAACAGGTAACTAGTCTGTGTTACATTGTATTCTCTTAATAAACAGGTAACTAGTCTGTGTTATATTGTATTCTCCTAATAAACAGGTAACTAGTCTGTGTTACATTGTATTCTGCTAATAAACAGGTAACTAGTCTGTGTTACATTGTATTCTCCTAATAAACAGGTAACTAGCCTGTGTTACATTGTATTCCCCTAATAATAAGGTAACTAGTCTGTCTTACATTGTGTTCTCCTAATAAACAGGTAACTAGCCTGTGTTACATTGTATTCTCCTAAAAAACAGGTAACTAGCCTGTGTTACATTGTATTCTCCTAATAAACAGGTAACTAGTCTGTGTTACATTAAGTTCTCCTAAGAAACAGGTAACTAGTCTGTGTTACATTGTATTCTCCTAATAAACAGGTAACTAGTCTGTGTTACATTGTGTTCTCCTAATAAACAGGTAACTAGCCTCTGTTACATTGTGTCTAATAAACAGGTAACTAGTCTGTGTTACATTGTATTCTCCTAATAAACAGGTAACTAGTCTGTGTTACATTGTATTCTAATAAACAGGTAACTAGTCTGTGTTACATTGTATTCTCCTAATAAATAGGTAACTAGTCTGTGTTACATTGTGTTCTCCTAATAAACAGGTGACTAGCCTGTGTTACATTGTGTCTAATAAACAGGTAACTAGTCTGTGTTACATTGTATTCTCCTAATAAACAGGTAACTAGTCTGTGTTACATTGTGTTCTAATAAACAGGTAACTAGTCTGTGTTACATTGTATTCTCCTAATAAAGAGGTAACTAGTCTGTGTTACATTGTATTCTAATAAACAGGTAACTAGTCTGTGTTACATTGTATTCTCCTAATAAACAGGTAACTAGCCTGTGTTACATTGTGTTCTAATAATCAGGTAACTAGTCTGTGTTACATTATATTCTCCTAATAAACAGGTAACAAGCCTGTGTTACATTGTGTTCTAATAAACAGGTAACTAGTCTGTGTTACATTGTATTCTGCTAATAAACAGGTAACTAGTCTGTGTTACATTGTATTCTCCTAATAAACAGGTAACTAGCCTGTGTTACATTGAATTCCCATAATAAACAGGTAACTAGTCTGTGTTATATTGTATTCTCCTAATAAACAGGTAACTAGTCTGTGTTACATTGTATTCTCCTAATAAACAGGTAACTAGTCTGTGTTACATTGTATTCTCCTAATACACAGGTAACTAGCCTGTGTTACATTGTATTCCCCTAATAAACAGGTAACTAGTCTGTGTTATATTGTATTCTCCTAATAAACAGGTAACTAGTCTGTGTTACATTGTGTTCTCCTAATAAACAGGTAACTAGCCTGTGTTACATTGTGTTCTAATAAACAGGTAGCTAGTCTGTGTTACATTGTAGTCTCCTAATAAACAGGTAACTAGTCTGTGTTACATTGTATTCTAATAAACAGGTAACTAGTCTGTGTTACATTGTGTTCTCCTAATAAACAGGTAACTAGCCTGTGTTACATTGTATTCTCCTAATAAACAGGTTACTAGTCTGTGTTACATTGTGTTCTAATAAACAGGTAACTAGTCTGTGTTACATTGTATTCTCCTAATAAACAGGTAACTAGCCTGTGTTACATTGTGTTCTAATAATCAGGTAACTAGTCTGTGTTACATTATATTCTACTAATAAACAGATAACTAGTCTGTGTTACATTGTGTTCTAATAAACAGGTAACTAGCCTGTGTTACATTGTGTTCTAATAAGCAGGTAACTAGTCTGTGTTACATTGTATTCTCCTAATAAACAGGTAACTAGTCTGTGTTACATTAAGTTCTCCTAAGAAACAGGTAACTAGTCTGTGTTACATTGTATTCTTCTAATAAAAAGGTAACTAGTCTGTGTTACATTGTGTTCTCCTAATAAACAGGTGACTAGCCTGTGTTACATTGTGTCTAATAAACAGGTAACTAGTCTGTGTTACATTGTATTCTCCTAATAAACAGGTAACTAGCCTCTGTTACATTGTGTCTAATAAACAGGTAACTAGTCTGTGTTACATTGTATTCTCCTAATAAACAGGTAACTAGCCTGTGTTACATTGTATTCCCCTAAAAAACAGGTAACTAGTCTGTGTTACATTGTGTTCTAATAAACAGGTAATTAGTCTGTGTTACATTGTATTCTCTTAATAAACAGGTAACTAGTCTGTGTTATATTGTATTCTCCTAATAAACAGGTAACTAGTCTGTGTTACATTGTATTCTCCTAATAAACAGGTAACTAGTCTGTGTTACATTGTATTCTCCTAATACACAGGTAACTAGCCTGTGTTACATTGTATTCCCCTAATAAACAGGTAACTAGTCTGTGTTATATTGTATTCTCCTAATAAACAGGTAACTAGTCTGTGTTACATTGTGTTCTCCTAATAAACAGGTAACTAGCCTGTGTTACATTGTGTTCTAATAAACAGGTAGCTAGTCTGTGTTACATTGTAGTCTCCTAATAAACAGGTAACTAGTCTGTGTTACATTGTATTCTAATAAACAGGTAACTAGTCTGTGTTACATTGTGTTCTCCTAATAAACAGGTAACTAGCCTGTGTTACATTGTATTCTCCTAATAAACAGGTTACTAGTCTGTGTTACATTGTGTTCTAATAAACAGGTAACTAGTCTGTGTTACATTGTATTCTCCTAATAAACAGGTAACTAGCCTGTGTTACATTGTGTTCTAATAATCAGGTAACTAGTCTGTGTTACATTATATTCTACTAATAAACAGATAACTAGTCTGTGTTACGTTGTGTTCTAATAAACAGGTAACTAGCCTGTGTTACATTGTGTTCTAATAAGCAGGTAACTAGTCTGTGTTACATTGTATTCTCCTAATAAACAGGTAACTAGTCTGTGTTACATTAAGTTCTCCTAAGAAACAGGTAACTAGTCTGTGTTACATTGTATTCTTCTAATAAAAAGGTAACTAGTCTGTGTTACATTGTATTCTTCTAATAAAAAGGTAACTAGTCTGTGTTACATTGTGTTCTCCTAATAAACAGGTGACTAGCCTGTGTTACATTGTGTCTAATAAACAGGTAACTAGTCTGTGTTACATTGTATTCTCCTAATAAACAGGTAACTAGTCTGTGTTACATTGTGTTCTAATAAACAGGTAACTAGTCTGTGTTACATTGTATTCTCCTAATAAACAGGTAACTAGTCTGTGTTACATTGTATTCTCCTAATAAACAGGTAACTAGTCTGTGTACCATTGTATTCTAATAAACAGGTAACTAGTCTGTGTTACATTGTATTCTCCTAATAAACAGGTAACTAGCCTGTGTTACATTGTGTTCTAATAATCAGGTAACTAGTCTGTGTTACATTATATTCTCCTAATAAACAGGTAACAAGCCTGTGTTACATTGTGTTCTAATAAACAGGTAACTAGTCTGTGTTACATTGTATTCTGCTAATAAACAGGTAACTAGTCTGTGTTACATTGTATTCTCCTAATAAACAGGTAACTAGCCTGTGTTACATTGAATTCCCCTAATAAACAGGTAACTAGTCTGTGTTACATTAAGTTCTCCTAAGAAACAGGTAACTAGTCTGTGTTACATTGTATTCTCCTAATAAACAGGTAACTAGTCTGTGTTACATTGTGTTCTCCTAATAAACAGGTAACTAGCCTCTGTTACATTGTGTCTAATAAACAGGTAACTAGTCTGTGTTACATTGTATTCTCCTAATAAACAGGTAACTAGTCTGTGTTACATTGTATTCTAATAAACAGGTAACTAGTCTGTGTTACATTGTATTCTCCTAATAAATAGGTAACTAGTCTGTGTTACATTGTGTTCTCCTAATAAACAGGTAACTAGTCTGTGTTACATTGTATTCTCCTAATAAACAGGTAACTAGCCTGTGTTACATTGTATTCCCCTAAAAAACAGGTAACTAGTCTGTGTTACATTGTGTTCTAATAAACACGTAATTAGTCTGTGTTACATTGTATTCTCTTAATAAACAGGTAACTAGTCTGTGTTATATTGTATTCTCCTAATAAACAGGTAACTAGTCTGTGTTACATTGTATTCTCCTAATAAACAGGTAACTAGTCTGTGTTACATTGTATTCTCCTAATACACAGGTAACTAGCCTGTGTTACATTGTATTCCCCTAATAAACAGGTAACTAGTCTGTGTTATATTGTATTCTCCTAATAAACAGGTAACTAGTCTGTGTTACATTGTGTTCTCCTAATAAACAGGTAACTAGCCTGTGTTAATTGTGTTCTAATAAACAGGTAGCTAGTCTGTGTTACATTGTAGTCTCCTAATAAACAGGTAACTAGTCTGTGTTACATTGTATTCTAATAAACAGGTAACTAGTCTGTGTTACATTGTGTTCTCCTAATAAACAGGTAACTAGCCTGTGTTACATTGTATTCTCCTAATAAACAGGTTACTAGTCTGTGTTACATTGTGTTCTAATAAACAGGTAACTAGTCTGTGTTACATTGTATTCTCCTAATAAACAGGTAACTAGCCTGTGTTACATTGTGTTCTAATAATCAGGTAACTAGTCTGTGTTACATTATATTCTACTAATAAACAGATAACTAGTCTGTGTTACGTTGTGTTCTAATAAACAGGTAACTAGCCTGTGTTACATTGTGTTCTAATAAGCAGGTAACTAGTCTGTGTTACATTGTATTCTCCTAATAAACAGGTAACTAGTCTGTGTTACATTAAGTTCTCCTAAGAAACAGGTAACTAGTCTGTGTTACATTGTATTCTTCTAATAAAAAGGTAACTAGTCTGTGTTACATTGTGTTCTCCTAATAAACAGGTGACTAGCCTGTGTTACATTGTGTCTAATAAACAGGTAACTAGTCTGTGTTACATTGTATTCTCCTAATAAACAGGTAACTAGTCTGTGTTACATTGTGTTCTAATAAACAGGTAACTAGTCTGTGTTACATTGTATTCTCCTAATAAACAGGTAACTAGTCTGTGTTACATTGTATTCTAATAAACAGGTAACTAGTCTGTGTTACATTGTATTCTCCTAATAAACAGGTAACTAGCCTGTGTTACATTGTGTTCTAATAATCAGGTAACTAGTCTGTGTTACATTATATTCTCCTAATAAACAGGTAACAAGCCTGTGTTACATTGTGTTCTAATAAACAGGTAACTAGTCTGTGTTACATTGTATTCTGCTAATAAACAGGTAACTAGTCTGTGTTACATTGTATTCTCCTAATAAACAGGTAACTAGCCTGTGTTACATTGAATTCCCCTAATAAACAGGTAACTAGTCTGTGTTATATTGTATTCTCCTAATAAACAGGTAACTAGTCTGTGTTACATTGTATTCTCCTAATAAACAGGTAACTAGTCTGTGTTACATTGTATTCTCCTAATACAAAGGTAACTAGCCTGTGTTACATTGTATTCCCCTAATAAACAGGTAACTAGTCTGTGTTATATTGTATTCTCCTAATAAACAGGTAACTAGTCTGTGTTACATTGTGTTCTCCTAATAAACAGGTAACTAGCCTGTGTTACATTGTGTTCTAATAAACAGGTAGCTAGTCTGTGTTACATTGTAGTCTCCTAATAAACAGGTAACTAGTCTGTGTTACATTGTATTCTAATAAACAGGTAACTAGTCTGTGTTACATTGTGTTCTCCTAATAAACAGGTAACTAGCCTGTGTTACATTGTATTCTCCTAATAAACAGGTTACTAGTCTGTGTTACATTGTGTTCTAATAAACAGGTAACTAGTCTGTGTTACATTGTATTCTCCTAATAAACAGGTAACTAGTCTGTGTTACATTGTATTCTAATAAACAGGTAACTAGTCTGTGTTACATTGTATTCTCCTAATAAACAGGTAACTAGTCTGTGTTACATTGTATTCTCCTAATAAACAGGTAACTAGTCTGTGTTACATTGTATTCTCCTAATAAACAGGTAACTAGTCTGTGTTACATTGTATTCTCCTAATACACAGGTAACTAGCCTGTGTTACATTGTATTCTCCTAATAAACAGGTTACTAGTCTGTGTTACATTGTGTTCTAATAAACAGGTAACTAGTCTGTGTTACATTGTATTCTCCTAATAAACAGGTAACTAGCCTGTGTTACATTGTGTTCTAATAATGAGGTAACTAGTCTGTGTTACATTATATTCTACTAATAAACAGATAACTAGTCTGTGTTACATTGTGTTCTAATAAACAGGTAACTAGCCTGTGTTACATTGTGTTCTAATAAGCAGGTAACTAGTCTGTGTTACATTGTATTCTCCTAATAAACAGGTAACTAGTCTGTGTTACATTAAGTTCTCCTAAGAAACAGGTAACTAGTCTGTGTTACATTGTATTCTTCTAATAAAAAGGTAACTAGTCTGTGTTACATTGTGTTCTCCTAATAAACAGGTGACTAGCCTGTGTTACATTGTGTCTAATAAACAGGTAACTAGTCTGTGTTACATTGTATTCTCCTAATAAACAGGTAACTAGTCTGTGTTACATTGTGTTCTAATAAACAGGTAACTAGTCTGTGTTACATTGTATTCTCCTAATAAACAGGTAACTAGTCTGTGTTACATTGTATTCTAATAAACAGGTAACTAGTCTGTGTTACATTGTATTCTCCTAATAAACAGGTAACTAGCCTGTTTTACATTGTGTTCTAATAATCAGGTAACTAGTCTGTGTTACATTATATTCTCCTAATAAACAGGTAACAAGCCTGTGTTACATTGTGTTCTAATAAACAGGTAACTAGTCTGTGTTACATTGTATTCTGCTAATAAACAGGTAACTAGTCTGTGTTACATTGTATTCTCCTAATAAACAGGTAACTAGCCTGTGTTACATTGAATTCCCCTAATAAGCAGGTAACTAGTCTGTGTTATATTGTATTCTCCTAATAAACAGGTAACTAGTATGTGTTACATTGTGTTCTCCTAATACACAGGTAACTAGCCTGTGTTATATTGTGTTCTAATAAACAGGTAACTAGTCTGTGTTACATTGTATTCTCCTAATAAACAGGTAACTAGTCTGTGTTACATTGCATTCTAATAAACAGGTAACTAGTCTGTGTTACATTGTATTCTCCTAATAAACAGGTAACTAGCCTGTGTTAAATTGTACTCTACTAATAAACAGGTAACTAGTCTCTGTTACATTGTATTCTCCTAATAAACAGGTTACTAGTCTGTGTTACATTGTGTTCTAATAAACAGGTAACTAGTCTGTGTTACATTGTATTCTCCTAATAAACAGGTAACTAGTCTGTGTTACATTGTGTTCTCCTAATAAACAGGTAACTAGGCTGTGTTACATTGTATTCTCCTAATAAACAGGTAACTAGTCTGTGTTACATTGTATTCTCCTAATACACAGGTAACTAGCCTGTGTTACATTGTATTCCCCTAATAAACAGGTAACTAGTCTGTGTTATATTGTATTCTCCTAATAAACAGGTAACTAGTCTGTGTTACATTGTGTTCTCCTAATAAACAGGTAACTAGCCTGTGTTACATTGTGTTCTAATAAACAGGTAGCTAGTCTGTGTTACATTGTAGTCTCCTAATAAACAGGTAACTAGTCTGTGTTACATTGTATTCTAATAAACAGGTAACTAGTCTGTGTTACATTGTGTTCTCCTAATAAACAGGTAACTAGCCTGTGTTACATTGTATTCTCCTAATAAACAGGTTACTAGTCTGTGTTACATTGTGTTCTAATAAACAGGTAACTAGTCTGTGTTACATTGTATTCTCCTAATAAACAGGTAACTAGCCTGTGTTACATTGTGTTCTAATAATCAGGTAACTAGTCTGTGTTACATTATATTCTACTAATAAACAGATAACTAGTCTGTGTTACATTGTGTTCTAATAAACAGGTAACTAGTCTGTGTTACATTGTATTCTGCTAATAAACAGGTAACTAGTCTGTGTTACATTGTATTCTCCTAATAAACAGGTAACTAGCCTGTGTTACATTGAATTCCCCTAATAAACAGGTAACTAGTCTGTGTTATATTGTATTCTCCTAATAAACAGGTAACTAGTATGTGTTACATTGTGTTCTCCTAATACACAGGTAACTAGCCTGTGTTATATTGTGTTCTAATAAACAGGTAACTAGTCTGTGTTACATTGTATTCTCCTAATAAACAGGTAACTAGTCTGTGTTACATTGCATTCTAATAAACAGGTAACTAGTCTGTGTTACATTGTATTCTCCTAATAAACAGGTAACTAGCCTGTGTTAAATTGTACTCTACTAATAAACAGGTAACTAGTCTCTGTTACATTGTATTCTCCTAATAAACAGGTAACTAGTCTCTGTTACATTGTATTCTCCTAATAAACAGGTAACTAGTCTGTGTTACATTGTATTCTAATAAACAGGTAACTAGTCTGTGTTACATTGTATTCTCCTAATAAACAGGTAACTAGCCTGTTTTACATTGTGTTCTAATAATCAGGTAACTAGTCTGTGTTACATTATATTCTCCTAATAAACAGGTAACAAGCCTGTGTTACATTGTGTTCTAATAAACAGGTAACTAGTCTGTGTTACATTGTATTCTGCTAATAAACAGGTAACTAGTCTGTGTTACATTGTATTCTCCTAATAAACAGGTAACTAGCCTGTGTTACATTGAATTCCCCTAATAAACAGGTAACTAGTCTGTGTTATATTGTATTCTCCTAATAAACAGGTAACTAGTATGTGTTACATTGTGTTCTCCTAATACACAGGTAACTAGCCTGTGTTATATTGTGTTCTAATAAACAGGTAACTAGCCTGTGTTACATTGTGTTCTCCTAATAAACAGGTAACTAGTCTGTGTTACATTGTATTCTCCTAATAAACAGGTAACTAGTCTGTGTTACATTGTATTCTCCTAATAAACAGGTAACTAGTCTGTGTTACATTGTGTCCTAATAAACAGGTAACTAGCCTGTGTTACATTGTGTTCTAATAAACAGGTAACTAGTCTGTGTTACATTGTGTTCTCCTAATAAACAGGTTACTAGTCTGTGTTACATTGTGTTCACCTAATAAACAGGTAACTAGTCTGTTTTACATTGTATTCTCCTAATAAACAGGTAACTAGTCTGTGTTACATTGTATTCTCCTAATAAACAGGTAACTAGTCTGTGTTACATTGTGTTCTAATAAACAGGTAACTAGCCTGTGTTACATTGTGTTCTCCTAATAAACAGGTAACATGCCTGTGTTACATTGTGTTCTAATAAACAGGTAACTAGCCTGTGTTACATTGTGTTCTCCTAATAAACAGGTAACTAGTCTCTGTTACATTGTATTCTCCTAATAAACAGGTTACTAGTCTGTGTTACATTGTGTTGTCCTAATAAACAGGTAACTAGCCTGTGTTACATTGTATTCTCCTAATAAACAGGTAACTAGCCAGTGTTACATTGTATTCTCCTAATAAACAGGTTACTAGTCTGTGTTACATTGTGTTGTCCTAATAAACAGGTAACTAGCCTGTGTTACATTGCATTCTCCTAATAAACAGGTAACTAGTCTGTGTTACATTGTATTCTCCTAATAAACAGGTAACTAGTCTGTGTTACATTGTGTTCTAATAAACAGGTAACTAGCCTGTGTTACATTGTGTTCTCCTAATAAACAGGTAACATGCCTGTGTTACATTGTGTTCTAATAAACAGGTAACTAGCCTGTGTTACATTGTGTTCTCCTAATAAACAGGTAACTAGTCTGTGTTACATTGTATTCTCCTAATAAACAGGTAACTAGTCTGTGTTACATTGTATTCTCCTAATAAACAGGTAAATAGTCTGTGTTACATTGTGTCCTAATAAACAGGTAACTAGCCTGTGTTACATTGATTTCTAATAAACAGGTAACTAGTCTGTGTTACATTGTGTTCTCCTAATAAACAGGTTACTAGTCTGTGTTACATTGTGTTCTAATAAACAGGTAACTAGTCTGTGTTACATTGTATTCTCCTAATAAACAGGTAACTAGTCTGTGTTACATTGCATTCTAATAAACAGGTAACTAGTCTCTGTTACATTGTATTCTCCTAATAAACAGGTTACTAGTCTGTGTTACATTGTGTTCTAATAAACAGGTAACTAGTCTGTGTTGCATTGTATTCTCCTAATAAACAGGTAACTAGTCTGTGTTACATTGTATTCTCCTAATAAACAGGTAACTAGTCTGTGTTACATTGTATTCTAATAAACAGGTAACTAGTCTGTGTTAGATTGTGTTCTCCTAATAAACAGGTAACTAGCCTGTGTTACATTGTATTCTTCTAATAAACAGGTAACTAGTCTGTGTTACATTGTATTCTCCTAATAAACAGGTAACTAGTCTGTGTTACATTGTGTTCTAATAAACAGGTAACTAGTCTGTGTTACATTGTATTCTCCTAATATACAGGTAACTAGCCTGTGTTACATTGTATTCTACTAATAAACAGGTAACTAGTCTGTGTTACATTGTATTCTCCTAATAAACAGGTTACTAGTCTGTGTTACATTGTGTTCTAATAAACAGGTAACTAGTCTGTGTTACATTGTGTCCTAATAAACAGGTAACTAGCCTGTGTTACATTGTGTTCTCCTAATAAACAGGTACCTAGCCTGTGTTACATTGTGTTCTAATAAACAGGTAACTAGCCTGTGTTACATTGTGTTCTAATAAACAGGTAACTAGCCTGTGTTACATTGTGTTCTAATAAACAGGTAACTAGTCTGTGTTACATTCTGTTCTCCTAATAAACAGGTAACTAGTCTGTGTTACATTGTATTCTCCTAATAAACAGGTAACTAGTTGTCTAATAAACAGGTAACTAGCCTGTGTTACATTGTGTTCTCCTAATAAACAGGTAACATGCCTGTGTTACATTGTGTTCTAATAAACAGGTAACTAGCCTGTGTTACATTGTGTTCTCCTAATAAACAGGTATCTAGTCTGTGTTACATTGTATTCTCCTAATAAACAGGTAACTAGTCTGTGTTACATTGTATTCTCCTAATAAACAGGTAACTAGTCTGTGTTACATTGTGTCCTAATAAACAGGTAACTAGCCTGTGTTACATTGTGTTCTAATAAACAGGTAACTAGTCTGTGTTACATTGTGTTCTCCTAATAAACAGGTTACTAGTCTGTTTTACATTGTATTCTCCTAATAAACAGGTAACTAGTCTGTGTTACATTGTATTCTCCTAATAAACAGGTAACTAGTCTGTGTTACATTGTGTTCTAATAAACAGGTAACTAGCCTGTGTTACATTGTGTTCTCCTAATAAACAGGTAACATGCCTGTGTTACATTGTGTTCTAATAAACAGGTAACTAGCCTGTGTTACATTGTGTTCTCCTAATAAACAGGTAACTCGTCTGTGTTACATTGTATTCTCCTAATAAACAGGTTACTAGTCTGTGTTACATTGTGTTGTCCTAATAAACAGGTAACTAGCCTGTGTTACATTGTATTCTCCTAATAAACAGGTAACTAGCCAGTGTTACATTGTATTCTCCTAATAAACAGGTTACTAGTCTGTGTTACATTGTGTTGTCCTAATAAACAGGTAACTAGCCTGTGTTACATTGCATTCTCCTAATAAACAGGTAACTAGCCTGTGTTACATTGTATTCTCCTAATAAACAGGTAACTAGTCTGTGTTACATTAAGTTCTCCTAAGAAACAGGTAACTAGTCTGTGTTACTTTGTATTCTCCTAATAAACAGGTAACTAGTCTGTGTTACATTGTGTTCTCCTAATAAACAGGTAACTAGTCTGTGTTACATTGTATTCTCCTAATAAACAGGTAACTAGCCTGTGTTACATTGTGTTCTAATAAACAGGTAACTAGTCTGTGTTACATTGTATTCTCCTAATAAACAGGTAACTAGTCTGTGTTACATTGTTGTTACATTGTGTTCTCTAATAAACAGGTAACTAGTCTGTGTTACATTGTATTCTCCTAATAACAGGTAACTAGTCTGTGTTACATTGTGTTCTAATAAACAGGTAAC